>NC_142341.1:44480000-44780000 GCF_054954075.1 Amborella trichopoda | reverse complement strand
ATCCTTAACATCATCCAAAAAAGTTGCGTTTAAAGCAGGAGAGTTAGGCCCATAAACGTTAATAAGCACCCAACAGAAGTCCTTAATCGGTCTTTCAAATATGATAGCTAAAAATCTGTCAGATTTCAAAACTTGGTAGCAAAGGAGAGGTGTAGGGTCCCAAAGAACCCATAAGCCGCCAGAACTACCAACAACATCAATACCTTCAAAACTAAAGAAATGTTACCCCAAATTTGTTTAGCATCCAAAAGAGAAGGGCAACTTCTTTTGGTTTCTTGTAAATAAGAGCATAAGTTTCAATTTATTCACCAACATAAGAATCTTTTTTCTTCGGCGTTCCTCGCCGAATCCCCTGACATTCCAGCTGATAATCTTCATGGGCAAAAAGAGGTTTCACCTCGACCGTCGAAGCCACCATCGTCAATAGGTCCAAAAGATATCGAGAAAGAGTTGTTGTAACTACTAGAGGAGTTAAGAGGCTCAGAAGAGGAAGGGCCAGAAGTGATGATCACACCAACAGAGGGCCAGAGAGAGGTACCGCAAGCAGCACTTCTTGCAGAGGATCGCCTAGGTATAAAGGAGGATTTAGATTTTCCAGCAGCCTTCGCAGAGACAACGGCAGCAGGCATAGCAACGATTTCAGGCATAAGAGCCTCCTATAAACAGGAGTTGTCTCGACAACAGCAATAGGCACCACTTCAACAGAAGCCCCAGGCCCCCCCTGAGTAGTAGGAAGGGTCATCGTTGAGGGTGTGCAAGGGAGCAAAGAATCCACCAGTATGGTAGCATCCAAAATTTGGTATTCAGGGGCCCGAAAAGAAGCAACCATATCAACAAACATCTCTAAGTAAGCATAATGCTTATCTGAGAGAACCCCGGATTGAGATGGAGCGGGAGATAAATCAGGCCCAGGACTAACAATCGTCTCAGGCTGAAGATCAGCAGCAGAGAAATTATCAGAGGAGAAAAGGGAGTCAGAGATACTAGAATCAGGCAAGGGCTCGATGGCAACAGAACCAATGCTAGCCGGACCGAGATATGGGTCAAGGGTCAAGAGATTTCGCAAGTCATTAGCAACAGCAACAGACTCCTCCGAAATACTGGGAGCATTAGCCGTTAGAGGCTCATCATCCACGGCTTCAACGTCCAACAATTGGATAGATTCAAAGTTCAAAAAAAAATTCTTACTTCATAACACACCCCAATCTATCTAATTTGACATCTAAGGGCTAGGAGTGATTGTTACCTCCTTGTAATAATGATAAATGGTCTTATTGTATATAATACCTTTATAAAAAACCTGTATCACAAAAGTTATAAATTCCCTTTATAAAAAACATGTACCAAAAAAGTTATAAATTGATTATCGACATTTATGTATTTCACTTTTTAAAAAGATGTAAGGTTTACCTAAGTGGCAACATTAAACAATCAAAAGCACAGATTCAAACATTGTTGAATGATTTAGTTTGGTGTAAAAAAATTTACGATGCCCTAAAACTGTATTTTCAACCCTAATTGTCAAAGTTTAACGCTAGGCAACGGTGTCCACCAAGAATACATATGCTTGAAAGTCTTGAATTTATATTATGTTACAAGATGCATTATTTTTAGTTCTCAAATATTTTTTTATACTTCATAATCATATATCTAGTGGTCAAGATGATGAGTTCTAGAAATGGGGTTGAGGTCGTGGTGGTAGCATCACTTGAGCCTCAGCTACTGGTCTAGGTTTTCATTCCCACTTACGCATTTAAAAACCGCTAATTATTTCTGAAAATGGGTAGGGGCTTGTATTCCCCACTGAACTACCAAAAAAAACAGAAAAGATGACTAGTTCTCTAGCATAAAACAACTGTGTATCTAGGGTTTTTGAGGTGTGTATTATTTCTACATCATAATGTTTATGCCTTTTATAAAACAGTTTCCTTCTAAAAATTACAGTATTTTGTAACGTATTATTTGGCCTATTTATTTTTAAGTGCTTGTGTAGTTCTGAAAATTACACTGTTGTTTATAGCTCCAAATTTCATGCATTAAAAACTTCAAGAATTTCTACAGCATAAGAATTTCCATAGCAAGAATTACACTTTCAGAGGAGATTTAGCAATAACACTTGCCACGAAATGACTGAAATTGCTAATTTAAACCAGGGTGAGGTTTGTACAAGGTGTCTGCGTTATAATAAGAAGGCACACCTCTAAAATTTGTTTGGAGACATGGTTTCGGCCTGAAAATATTACGATGGCTTGGGATCTACTTTTATCCTTAATTACAAAATTTAAAATTTAAAATATGTTAAAGATCTATAAATCCTTGAAAATATTGAAAATAGATGGTTCGGATAACTTATTACAAGATGCATTATTTTCACGCTTGGAAATTCTTTCTTTCTTTGTATCCACACCAGTATAGAAAAAATGGGGGGTTCAAATTCTAACCGCCCAGTTAGATCAGAAATGGCCACTGGGCGGTTCCGGTTTTAGACAATTTTGGTGAATCAACTGGATATTTTTTTAAAAAAAAAATCAAAACAAATTATATAAAATCCCCAAAAAAAAAAAAAAGGATTTTGTTTTTAATGCATTTTTTTAATTTTTTTCATCATTTTGGCAAAGATTGTAAAATAAATTGGCTATTAATACTTATTTTTATATTTTCTCATTTTTTGTAAAAAAAATAAAAAATACACCTGGACACAATCGATTTTTTAAAATCCATTTTTTCATTAATTTTCAACTTCATTTGGATGCATTGTTTTTTAATCATGCTTTAAATATATTTTTCATATTTTATTTTTATTTTATTTTATTTATACTTTTCAACCACCTAAGACTTGCTCGGTTAATTCGGTTGAACTAGCCAGTTTACCGATTAGTGCTGAGTAATCACTTCCGACACCATCTCTAGTTCAATTTTTCTTACACCGATCCATTCATCTTGAGATCGATATGATCAATTGGAGGGCTCTCAATTATCGCACCACTCTCTTCTTAGGAGGAACTTTTGACTGAGGGACTTTGTGAGGTGCCTCTAATTTCAATGGTGTAAGTTTACAGCCTTATGTACACTTCTACCCTTAAACAAACAAATCAAAATTAAAACAAGAGCGAGAGATGAAGTGGCCGCAGAGTATCGCTGCTGCCCAAATCTCCAAGATTATGATCGCACGGCCCTTCTCATTTCTCTGTTTATCAACCTTCTTCCCCCAACAATCCAACGGCTTAGATGAAACGGTACGTAATGCACGTGGGGGAAGCGAAAACGGCGGTATGGGCACCTATAGTGGCTCCTAATTGCATTTGTTTATTCTCTATTTCTTTCAACACACTTTAGCCCTGCTAATAACAGAAATGCCAAATTTGGTCCCCAAGAGGTCCCTATAAATATCAAGTTTTCTAAGTTGCATGCGGTCGGACAAATTGTTGCTGCTGTCCCGCAATCAATGTGGTATGGGTTCCGGTCTAGCTATAATATGTGCCGGACTGTCTTTGGTGATTGAGCGTCTACAAGAATGTGACGCTTTCATGTACAGGTAAGGGTATTTTCGCCCTCCGAACCATGATTTTTTGACTTATATGAAGTATTTGATATAAAAATTAGTTTTACGGTAAAAGTTGTGACCATAAAATGGGTGAGGGGAGATGTAAAGAAAGTTGAGACAATGGGGGGTTTTGTAATTCTTCCTAAAACAATTGTTTCCTGTGGGTTGGACCGTGTTTCTACAATATGAGGTGAAGAGGTAGAATGCATCCATCTTAAAGATGGATCCAAATGGGTGGTCCATCTAAAAACAATTGTAACTTACAGTCCAATGTTTTATTAATATAATTATTATTTCTAATTTTCAAAACAAAAAAAAAAATCACATTGATGATCTCCATGTTAAAGATTATATATTCTCCAAAAATTAAGATAAAATTATATTTAAAAAATATATTTATTGTCAAGCACATATTTCTACAATATGCAAGCTGGCCGCATGCTAATCGCGTCCTCTTTCCTATTTTCAATTATCTGAAACTAGTAGCGACTGACGAATCTGATACATTAAAATAGAAATAAGAAACGGAGGAGGATATGGCATTATATTTGGCAGTGGATGACGGTCATCTCGCCACCGGACATGATTTGCATCTGGGTGATGGTGGTTGGGATGTCTCAACGCTGCGTCGTCACGTTTCAGACATGATATGGCCCAACCATGGCAGCCAGATGAAGTCCTGCTTCCCTCCCTAACATGACGCTCCCTAGATGATGGTAGGGTGGCAAGCCTGATGTTGCGCTGTTGTGTCCCTAACGCAATATGGCATGCCTTCGGCAGTGGATGACGGTTTCTCTCACCACCAAACATGATTCGCGTCAGGATGATGGTTGTGGGGATGTCCTGACGCTGAGCCGTCGCATCACATACGTGATATGGCCCAACTATGGCTATATATATATATATATATAGAGGAAAACTCTTTCCAACGCCTATAGGACAAAATGAACAGTGATTTCGCCTACTTTCATCAACATCCAAATTTCATCGCAAGTTCACAGTTGTTTGGTAGTGTTTCACTTTTTATTTTATTTTTATACAAATCCAAATTACTTGAAATTTGGAGCATGTGTACATATTAGTGAGCTGCACCTAATAAAAATATGAAAAAAATTAATTCGTAAAATATAAATTGACCAAAATACTCACAAATATTTACGACGGTACTTTGGTCAATTTATATTTTACGAATTATTTTTTTCATATTTTTATTAGGTGTGTCTCACTAAGATGTACATATGCTCCAAATTTCAGATCATTCTAATCAGTAAAACAAAATTAAAAATTGAAATATTACTAGACAACTATGACCGTGCGATGAAGTTTGGATGGTAATGAGGGTAAGCAAAATCACTGTTCATTTTCGCCTATAGGCTTTTTGTAGTATCTTCCACATATATATATATATATATATATATATATATATATATATATATATATATATATATATATATATATATATATATATATGGTGCTGTTTGTATAAAGCCTAGGCTCTAAACAATCAAGTCAAGGCCTACCTTCAAATAGTGTCGAGAAATGTGGTTTCAATATTGAAAATATTTTTGATAGCCTTAAAATATATTTTCATATTTATTTATAAAGTTTAGAGCATAAAAAATAGTGTAGATCGACAAATATATGAAAACTTGAAAATCTTGAAAATTGACGGTCCAAAAATACGTTACAAAACAAAATAAACTATTTCCAAAACTTGAAATCTATTTTTTTTTCTCATGTGCATGCATCTTGATGTCAAGATGATCAGCTTGAAGATAGGTAAGCATCAAAACAAACTCTTCTAGTGAAATTTTTAAAGCGAGCTCTAATTTGATTGTTTAGAGCCTCAACTGTATACAAACGTTTTCCTTTATGTATTTCACTTTCTAAAAGGGGTGGCAACATTAAACAATCACAAAGCGCACATTGTTGAATGATTTAGTTGTATAAAAAAAATTTAGCACTCAAAATTGGTTTTTTTAAAAAAATTCATAACCATATATCGAGCATGTGTACACTTAAAAATCTTAAATTTATATCATGTTAGAAGATGCATTATTTTTGGCACTCAAAAGTGATTTTTGTTTTAATTCATAACCATATATCTAGAGGTAATTCATAACCATATATCTAGAGGTCAAGATGATGAGTTTTCTAGCATCGAAACAACCATTTTTCTAACCTCTCTTGCCTTTTCGAGATGCGCCTTATTTCTACATCACAATGTTTATGCCTTATATAAACGGTTTCCTTCTAAAAATTAGTGTATTTCATAATGTATTATCTAGGCGATTTATCTTTAAGTGTTTGCGTAGTTCTGGAAATTACATGCATCTTTATACCTCCAAATTCCATGCATTAAATACTTGAAGAATTTCTACTGCATAAGGATTTCTACAGCAAGAATTACACTTTCAGAGGAGATTTAGCTATGACCCTTGCCACGGAATAACTTAAATTGCTAATTTAAACGAGGGTGAGGTTTGTACAAGGCCCCCGCCTTATAATTAAAAGTAAGGCACACCTTTTTTCCTTAATTATGAAAATTTAAAATTTTAAAAATGCTAAATATTTAAAAATATTTAAAAATCTTAAAAACAAATAAATTAGATAACTTGTTATAAGTTGTATTATTTTCAAGATTTAAAATTTGTTTTTTTGTTGTATCCACACATCTTGAGTTGGAGACAATCAGTTGGAGGGCTCCCCAACATCGAAACACTCCTTTCATAAGGACTTTTTGAGGTGCATCTAAATTTACAACCTTATATAATTTTTTTTTTTTTTTTTGGAATATTATTTCAACCTTATATATAAACTTCTCACCTTACACAAACAAATCAAAATTAAAACTACACCAAGACGACGTGTCGCCACCGCCCAAATCTCCCGGAAAATGATCGCACGGCCCTTCTCATTTCTCTGTTAATCACCTTCTTCCCCCGACCAATCCAACGGATTAGATGAAACCGCTACGTCATAACACGTGGGGGCAGCGAAATTGGAGGTCTTGACTCCAATAGGGCCTCCTACTTGCTTTTGTTTATTCTCTCTTTCTTTACACACACTTCAGCCCTAACAATAACAGAAATCCCATACTCGGTCCCCAAGAGGTCCCTATAAATACCAAGCTTTCATAGCCTGATCACCACCACCTCCACTTTTGCTCTTCTTCCAAATCTTAGTGTTTTCTTTCTGTTTTGTGAGTGATAATGGCTCAGATTAGGGCTTCTGGTTTGGTCATTTTGGCCATGGTTCTGCTCTCTGCCTTTGCAGCTCATGCTCAAGTATTAGACCTGTGTGCTCGAGTTAATGTAGCCCTTGACCTTTGTCAGGTCGGCGTTCTTGGCGCCCTCCTTCCGAACCTAATCCCCGGCTGCTGCACGAATCTTCAGGCCCTGGCCGCACTCTCCGTCGGCCCTCAGAGGAAGGAATGCTGCCAGTGCTTCCATAGCTACTTGCTCAACCTCGACGTCCTCGTCGACGTCAACCTCTTCAACCAATGCGGCTGCAACTTTGGGTTCCCCCTTGACCGCAACTTCGACTGCAACTCGTAAGCTACGCTAATCCTCTTATGTTTCTTCATGTCCGCTTCTTCGTTAGTCGCCGCGATCGCGAAATAATTACTGACCCTTGTTGCTCTTTTCACAGGCTTTGATCTTAATGTGGAAGGCCGTTTGCTGAGTTCCTAGCTTGGATTACAAGAATCATTGTATATTTAGGAATTTAGGAGCGGTTTTTCTATACGGCTTCAGTCAAAGTTATCTTTTCCTCGTTTGCAAAACTCTGCTTTCTATCCTTTGCCTATATGCATGGGGAGATATATAAAATAAAAGAGTTTTATTATTATTAGTCATCTTGAGAACCTTGTGCCCAGTATTCTGTTTCTTGTTGGTCATTATATTTTGAGGTCCCTTGGAATTGATCTTATTTACTGGATAACGGTTGAAAGGCTACAAATTTCCATAAAAACGTTAAACAAGGTATGGATCCACATTGCTTACGCCCAAGAGATTTTGTTAGGACCCGTTTCCACGCTAAACAAATACGATATGGAATCTGCTTCTGTATGTGTATTCAATGCCAACTGTTCCGCATGCACTGGGTAACATGAATACAAACGTTCATGGTTTGGAAAATTTAGGTCTGTATTGTTTTTTTAAACCATTATAGCGAAAAAGGTCAGCTGTTATTATTAGGAATGAGGGACCTCTTGAAATTTTTTATTACTTCGATAAATTTGCCTCGATCTGATTTTTTTAATCATTAGACCGGTTGGTAAAATTAGTTGTCCATTTAAGTTTCATTTGTTTAAGACGGTCCGATATTTCTAATATCAGACTGCATTTGGATCTTGTTTAGACCTTATTTTTTTTTAAGGTTTTATAAAGGTTATTTAGACTTTACTTTTTTTTTAAGGTTTTCTAAAGGGTTTAACGTGGTATGATGTTTTTAAAATCTCAATTTTTAAAAGTTTAAAGCGGTCATAAAATCAAAAAATAAATTTAATATACGGTTTGACAGGGTGTTAAACACTCTCGAGAGTGTCACCCTATAAAAAATTTGGTATGTCCCATATTCTCATTGGAGCACACCTATAAAAAATATTAAAAATAAATTTTCGATAAAATATAATGACCAAAATACCCTTTGAATCTTTCAGGTGTATTGTAGTCATTTTATTTTCTTGAAACTAATTTTTTTATATTTTTCACTAGTGCAAATTTAATAGAGGATTGGACGTCCAAAATTTGGTGTCAAAATAATACATAAAAAAAATATTAAAAATAAAATAGTGAAAAAAAATGGCATGCACGCGGATGTTGAAAAAAAACAAAAATTTTAGAGTGTCATTTCTAACGCTCGTACCTATATCACACATTGACACAATTATTCATGTCTGTGCAACAAAACTACCCGCGCAAATGGTACCCCAAGTTGTGAATGGCGTATATTTTATGAAATATCTGAAATCAAGGTTAAGAAAAATTAAATCGGTGACCCCGATCGGCCACCCCAACAACCCTATCTTATTTGTAGATCGGTTATCCAGATCAGAGCATCAACTGGATCAGCAAGATCTAGAATTAAAAATTTTCAAAAAATCACTAGAATTTTCCTAAAAATTTAGTTTTTTAGATTTCCAAACATTATAATGATATTGAATTATAATTTTTACTATTTTACTAAAAATACATAAATACTAAGAGTATGTTTCACTGAGTGTTTTTATCCATTACATTAAATTTATGGTCAACAAAAGATTTAAAATGCATTGCATTGCAATAAAAAGCACCTCTCTAACTCATAATTGTATAATAATAAATAAATGAATAAAAACCCATACAATAGTTTTGGACCTTTTGATTTATGGTGTGGTCTGTATAAGGTTGAGGCCCTAAAAGATCAAAGTAAACCATACTTTCAATTAGTATTGAAAGACCTTGTTTAACTATTGGAAATCTTTATGATGGCCTGAAATTTCTTTTCATCCCTAGTTATAAAATTTAAACCTTCAAAAATAGTGTAGATCAGGTAGATCTATGAACACTTGAAACTCTTAAAAATTAATGGTCCAAAAATACATTACAAGATGCACTATATTCAAGACTTGAAACTTGAAATCTATTTTTTTAATATCCATATATCTTGAGATCGAGCTTATCGATTTAAAGATTTTTGGGCACCAAAACAACCTCTTATAGTAAAAACTTTAAGTGCGCCTCAATGTGATTATTTAGGGCCTCACATTTATATAAATTTTTCCAAGAAAAAACTATATACTTCCCCTTATCCAACCGCCCATTCTAAATGGAGGGCTAAGATTGCCCCAATTACAATGTCACGTCTCTACACTATTTTATTTTTAATATTTTTTTTATGTACTATTTTGACACCAAATTTTGGACGTCCAATCCTCTATTAAATTTGCACTAGTGAAAAATATAAAAAAATTATTTTCAAGAAAATAAAATGACTACAATACACCTGAAAGATTCAAAGGGTATTTTGGTCATTATATTTTATCGAAAATTTATTTTTAATATTTTTTATAGGTGTGCTCCAATGAGAATATGGGACATACCAAATTTTATATTCATACAATTTTTATAAAAAATTAAAAAATAAAATATTTTGAGACGTCGGATCTAAGATCAAACGGTGAGTGGCTCTCTTGATTAAAATTGGATGGCTCTCTTGATTAAAATTGGATGGCTGGATGGTAGGGGAAGTATAATTCTTCTATGCTGTAGGAAAAGTATAGAAACCTTTCTCCTTTATTAAACCAAAATACAATTGGGGAAAATGCTAAGACCCCCTATTTCTACTTTCTCACCACACATGCTTTCTTTATTCTAAAGGAATTTTTTTTTTTTTCAATTTTTTTTTTAATGACCTCAAATTTTAAAAAAGTAATAAAAATCGTCACAAATATTTTTTTTTTTGGAGTTTCTAAAAGAAAAGGGGATAGTGCATTATGGACTTATAATATTTGACAAAAATGCGTGAATACTCTAGATACTATGTCTTATGTCAATATCTATTGATATTAATTTTCATGCTAATTTTTTATTATTTTGATACAATACGATTAGAAACTTTTTCATACTCATTGTATGATTTCAAGTGAAGAAACGAGGTACAAAAGTGATTTTCATGATTTTTTTTAGAAATTTCTTAATCAAAATCTTCTTCATTTATGGAAATGCATACATGATTTTAAAATAGATCCCAAGGTATCAAATAGAAACCTCCCTAAGTTTATTATTTGCCAATGGAAGTAAATTGACCTTTTTTTTCTCCCTCAATACGTGCCACCTATAATATCCAGTGTCAATTTGCTGGTCTATGACAAATTTAATATCATTTTAACTCATTTAATTATAGCTCACAGCCTAACGATATCAATGAAAAGAAATATTGTACACAATAGACAAGAAAAAAAAAGGATCATAAAAGATATGGATCCATTAAAGTTAAAAAAGAAAAAAAAATGATCCATTACGTAATAAAACACAAATTTGGATGATAAATGTTGTAAATATTTACGAGGGAAAAGAGGAAAATGATGGTAGAGAGAATAGTTTCTATTGTTATGTCTTGGTCTTACAAAGCAAAATATGAGCGCAAAAGAATAGCGTACATCCGGGATCCGCATGGGGGCGGGGTTATCCTTTTTTCAAAAAGGTCGGTGAATGAAAGTAGTTTAAAAAATAAATAAATACATAGATGCGCGGGGCGTCGCATTAGAGCCAATAAATAAACAAAGAAAAAATATCTCCACGTACTCTATTTTGGTTTTGGTGTTTCATATCCCATGGACTTAGGTTTTTAAAAGGTAAATTTTTAAAAAAATTTATTTTCAAACCCCTTGAAATCATTTACCTTTTTTGACCCAAACAAAAATTGAAAAGCCACATCTGGCTGTCTTCTCTATGCCTTTATTTCTCTCTCTAAATGTCTCTCTCTCACCACTGAAGAAACCGTGTGAGATGAAGTGTGTATTAGCCTGGATTTGGCCATAGGTATCATTGTGGTTTGCCTTCTGAGATGAAGTGGATCATGTTTGCCAAAAGAGCATTTTACAAAGACTCCATATTTTCGCACAAGAAGCAGAAGAACACACCGTTATATGATTTGGCCATAGCTATGTTTGTGGTTTATGAGCAGGTTGACCCTTTTGAGATCAAGTAGTCCTTGTTTGCCAAAAAGCATTTTACAAAGGCTCTGTGCTTTAGCCGAAGAAGGACTCCCTTTGGAAGGAGATTTAGCGTCAACTATGGCCATGGCCTCCACTGAATTAAACTACAAAAATTTCAACTAAACTGAGTTTTTGCAGGTTCATAGTCTGTGGTTATGGAAAAGGAGAAATGGGTTGTATTTCCCTTTCTTCGCTTTCTTTTCGCTTTGGCTTTTGGGCTTCTTTTTAGGCTTTTTTGCAGGATTAAGGTGTAGTAATGGTGGAACTTCTACAACCTCGAATAAGATGTGAGGGAGAGGCGATGGAGAGAGAAGCGATAGAGAGAGAGAGAGAGAGAGAGAGAGAGAGACGGATTAAGGGGATTGAGGCGAGAGGGAGAGGGAGAGAATGGTGTTGGGAAATACGGGGAGAGAGAGAATGAAGGTAAATACGGAGAGAGAGAGGGGGTAGGGGTTTGGGATAAGTGGAGAGAGAGAAAGAGAGGTTTGGAGAATATGAAGATTGAGAAATGATAGGGTTTAAAGAGCGTATCTTTTTCATTTTTGTTTGGATTAAAAACTAGATTTCAAGTGGATAAAACTAGTTAAGGAGTTAAGAAGATATGTTTTCAAATTTTAAGTCTATTAAATAATGGAACTTAAAAATATAAAATATGAAGATATTTTCTAAATAAAAAAAAATGTGTGGAGGATGGTTTTCTAACTGGTGTTTAAAAAGACTGATTGGTGATCCGGTTCAGGGAATCGGTTGAATCGATATTTTTGTCCCAAACTTTTTTAAAAAAATCATTATAAATTTCTAAAAATTTTGTTCTTTTCGTTTCTAAAATCATTAGGTACTTTTATTACTTTGTAAAAAGAGATGAACATTGAGACGTTGTTGTCTTATATCGATGCCTGTATAATTATTAATTATAATATAGTATAATAATATTACATCAAAATAATTTAAAAATATTAAAAAAACACTTCCATATTATCAGAGTAAAAATAATAATTTGTTATATAAAGAGAAATTAGTATCACATCAAAGTATCAAACATTTATTGATTCGCTTCACTAATTCAAAATTATCACAACCTAACTAAGTATAATATTTTATACTGAAATTGAAATTATTGGTTTATATTTTATAATTTTTTTACTATACAAATAAGAATAAATCTAAAATTTCTTATAATATCATCTAATTTAAAAAATCTTATTTACAACTATAAGAAAAAATATTCAATTATATAACTTTATTAAATAAATAAAATGAACATGATTAAAAAAAATATTAGAATTATTAAAAACTAAAAACCCCAATAAATTTTATTTTTATGGCATTAAAAAGATTAAAAAAAATATTTTTACCTTAAAAAATAGAAAATAAAGATATCAAAATCCAAAAAAAAAACAAAAAGCCTCTTGGCAACACACACAGCACACACACATAGTAACAAAACCTAACATATAGTTTCCCTATTAGTCATTTAATTAATTTGTGTGGCATATAGTAACAAATTTAATTAAACGCACAACGGCTACAAAAAAAACAATAATAATAATATGGTAACAAATTTAATTAGCATATCATACGCTAACAATTTTAATTGCGTGCCAAATCCATTTCAGTGACATCCAATTCGGGTTTTGTAACATCAAATCCGGTCTGTGACCTCAACAAGACGAATTCTTATAGAGAATCAATCGAATCCCATTTATGGGTGGATCGGCATGATCTCGGTGATTCCCAATCTGAATCGGGTCACCGATTTTTAAAATATTGTTTCTAATAAGGGGGCCGGTTCCCTAGGGGGAACTAGTTAGTTCCCAATATTTAATTGGGATTTGGATCGACCTGGCCGGTTTCTACTTTGGATCAGCAGGTTTGAGAGGGTTCACAGTGGAAACTTGCTGGTTCTCAATATGTAGCAGGATCCGGAGTGGCTATCGGATTAGCCTAACTGACCGATCTAAACCATCTGGTTCCCCTCTGCATCCCTGATTTTTAAAGCACTGATGTGAAATTTATTTGCTAAGACACAGCATTGTTGACTTAGGTCTTTGAATTTTACTATTTAGCTTCTTTTCAAGTCAGCACAACTAGGAGGAACCCTATTCAAAATTCACCGCAATGGAGCTCCATTATGGATAAAGTCTCTTATGATTTGTCAGGAAGGGGGTCATTTTTAACTATGTCCACAGAGAGCACAACCAAGAAGCAGACAAATTAGCTAAAAAGCTCTAGCAGCGGATTAGAATCCGTTTTCTTTATACCTTTTGAGAGTAACATCGTGCCGTGGCCGTATCATTCCGGTTGACACCTGCCCTAGAAATAGAAATTCTGGCTAATAAGATTCTCATAAGCTTTTTGGTTCTAAGACCTAAGGACCACACTATGCCTAACGAGACGTAGTTATCCTTGGCACTTAGAATTATCCCAAGTTAACTCAAAACCTATCTAATATCCCCAAATAGTCATCTTAGACACCCATGAACCTTATGAACTTAGAAAACTGACCCAAACACCGATTCAACATCTGGAGACTTAAAACCGATACCCTAAAGTCCTAACCTTGTAGACCTCTCAAAAGTAACTCAAATTTAACCAAATTTGGTTCCAAATTTTAGAAGAGGTCGCAAGCATTCCAATAGTCCAAAAATAGTAAAAAAATAGCCCAAATACTTAAAACCACCCAATATCACGCCTCCCTTGTTCGTTCAATGGCATCAATAAGGATGTTAAAAAAAACAATTTTGAGAGTCAATTCTAATACCCATAACACATTGATACATATATCCATGTCGATTCTAATACCCATAACACATTGATACATATATCCATGTCTAAGCAATATAGATACCCGCAAAATTTGTGAGTGGCTTTATGTTTTGAAATATTAGGGCTGGCAGCGGGCGAGGCCAAGGCCAGGCTAACCTTGGCCGTGGTCCGGCCCTGGCTCTATCCGCACTAGATCGGGTCAGGCCAAGTGGGTGAAATTTAAGGAAAAACAAAAAAAAAATGATAAAAAATAAGGGCCAGGCTGAGCCTATCTTGGCCTTGCCTAGGCACGGCCCTTGGGCCACATTTTACGGTCAATGCTGAGCTAAGCCGGGCCAGGCCAACTAGCCCATTGCCACCCCTAAGAAATATCTGAAATCATGCCTGCAATGCTCTCTCGGAAGCCACACGTTTATAACTGCCCATTTATTTACTATGACACATAAGTAGAAAACTGACCCAAACACCGATTCAACATCCGGAGACTTAAAACCGAGACCTTGAAGTCCTAGCCTTGTAGACCCCTCAAAAGTAACTCAAATTTAACCAAATTTGGTTCCAAATTTTAGAAGAAGACGCAAGCTTTCCGATAGTCCAAAAATTGCCCAAATACTTAAAACCACCCAATATCACACCTCCCTTGTTCGTTCAATGGCATGAATAAGGATGTTGAAAGAAACAATTTTGAGAGAATCAATTCTAATACCCATAACACATTGATACATATATCCATGTCGATTCTAATACCCATAACACATTGATACATATATCCATGTCAAAGCAATATAGATACCCGCAAAATTTGTGAGTGGCTTTATGTTTTGAAATAATAGGGCTGGCAGCGGGCGATGCCAAGGCGAGGCTAACCTTGGCTCTGGGCCGGCCCTGGCTCTATCCGCACTAGACCAGGCCAGGCCAAGTGGGTGAAATTAAAGGAAAAACAAAAAAAAATGATAAAAAATAAGGGCCAGGCTGGGCCTATCTTGGCCTTGCCTAGGCATGGCCCTTGGGCCACATTTTACTGTCAGTGCCGGGCCAACTAGCCCATTGCCACCCCTAAGAAATATCTGAAATCATGCCTGCAATGCTCTCTACGGAGGCCACACGTTTATAACTGCCCATTTATGTACTATGACACATTAGCAGTTCTTGACTAGGTCTTTGAATTTATTGGTTTTTTTTTTTTTTCCTTGAATAAGTCAGTTCAGCTACAAGTAACCATAATCAAAATTCATTGAGAATTACAAAAAACTAGTTACGACACATATTTATGTTTTGGAGGGTACAGCTAGATATATCAAAAGAAACAAGATGTTGGGAATAGGTGGGTGAATCAGGGTAGAAAAATAATTGTTCCTTAGATACTTTTGAAGGGCAACAAAATGGACTAGCAACCTTCCTATTTCAAGGCAACAAAACTTTGCCATCACATGACAGCATATGCACCTTACTAACAAAATTAATGTGCATCTAAATTCTTCAAGCAAATTTGTTCTGATGGAAACAAAAGATTGACCTTGATAGAGAAGGTTCACAACTTCACATAAGATCGAAAAAGGTCTGAAACCTGTATGCAAAGATGTCTAAAAATAGAAGTTTGAATACCATATATAGATAGAAAAAGTGCCCTTACAACTGCATCAAATGTGATTTATTGCACATGAAAGATGAAGATTGTAATGTTCAGTATTCGAAAAATTGAACCAGCCATGTCAGAGTAATTGGTAAACCGGCCGTTTTAAGCGGCCTAATCGGGCAAGTCTAGACCGGTCCAAAAAGTATTAAAAATATAAAATCAATCTAAAAAAATATGAAAAGTATATGCAAAGCATGATTAAACAATACACATCCAAATGAAGTTGAAAAATAGTGAAAAAAATTAATTTAAAAAATCGATTTGTGCATAGTATTACTTTCAATATGTTCCAAAAAAGATGGAAAAATGTAAAAATATGTATCATGGCCAAAATAGTTTCCAATCTTTGCAAAAATGATAAAAAAAAACATTCAAAAACACATTACGAACAAATCCTTTATTTTTTAAAATTATATATATATATATATATATATATATATATATATATATATTTATTTATTTATTTTTTATTTTTTTTTATTTTTATTTTTTTTTTTTTATTTTTTTTTTTTTTAAAAAAAATATCAGACCGGACCACCAAAATCAAACAAAACCAGATCGACCAAAAATCGGTTCTGATTGGATCTACCAATTCCAAGTTAGACCGACCGAGTTTGCGAACTCTGGTAACGCTTCGATTCTTGACTTTAACCATCTTTAAATGGCTTACCAATTACAAGTTTACCACCCACATGCCGCTAGATACTGAACAATAGCTATGATTCATGAGGCGTTTTGGTTTTCAAAAACTTAACCATTGTGACAAAATCCACAACCACGTTCACAACTCAATTGTTCATCCCAATGAGAGTAACACTATCTACCACTTATCCGTGAATCCAAATGTGCACCGGTGGAGTGAGGCAAATTAATGAAATTGTTCCTCCTCCAAAAACCCACTATCCTTCTCCTAGCTGGGCAGGTGTTGCGCGCTTTCCGCCTTTTCTCTCTTTGGTTTTTAGAACACAATAAAAAAAAAAAAACAAAAGTAATACTCTTCTTTTCATTCTCCAAGTGAGACTAAAACCCGCTACTTCTCTCTATACATAAATGTCCTCGGATCCACTGCATCGTCTATTTGCTCCTCATGCCAGATGGCCAAGAGTAAGCGGCTTCCTCTCCCTCTTTAGCCAACGCTCCTCTTGAATTAGTGTATTCAGACATTTGGGGCCCCTCTTATGCATTCACTCAATTGATATAATACATTTTGTGGATGATTTTAGCAAGTTTATATGGGTTTTTCCCCTTCATCAAAAATCACATGCCTTTGATGTGTTTATAAGCTTTGAATTTTCCGGGAAAGGTCTGTTTGGCCATAAAATAAAATTGCTTCAAACCAAAGGGGCTGGTGAATATACTTTAGGATTTTTCTCTGTGCTAATAATGGATTTTCACATCGGATTTCGTGTCTACATACTCCCGAACATAATGGTCCTACTGAGCGAAAACATAGGCACATAGTGGAAACCACTTTCTCTCTCATGACCCACGAGTGCCCATGCACTATTGGGATGAAGCATTTCAATCAGCGGTTTTTTAGATAAATTGGCTACCATTTGGGTTATCTTTAATCAGTCTCCATGAGAATAACGTTTTCACAAGAAATCGGATTATTCCTTCTTACACCTTTGACTGTGTGTGCTATCCATATCTGCAGCCAAATACTTCAAATAAGCTTGATTTCCAGTCCACACAGTGCGTCTTCATAGGACTTAAGGCTAGTCTATCGCGGAAATTTTTATTTCCAACCATCAACTAGATGCATGCCCAGTTCCTGTTATTGGATCCCATTGTAACCTACCCAACACTAGTAGCCATGACAACTGCTACACCCATTGTGCCTGCCCTCATATTCAAATCCATCTGACAGTGGTGCCTCTCTTTCACCTAGTGACACGCCTATGTTCCTTCAAGCCTTCCTGAGGAGGGCAAACTAGTAGTCTCACAGCCTGATGCTCCTATACCACCTACTATGGATCCCCTCTCATCTTCTGCTCCACAACATATCCCAACTGCACCAGTCGAGCTGAACCCTCATGCTTTACTGAAGCTAACAAAAACCCAAACTGGTGCAACGCTATGGCAGATGAATTTGATGTTGGCGTCCCAAATCGTACTTGGCAGATGAATTCAATGTTGGCATCCCAAATCGTACGTGGTCACTTGTCTTACTTAAAACCAACATGAATATTTGTTGGATGTAAATGGGTTTTCAAACTCAAGAGGCAGGATGATGGGTGGCTTGATCGTTATAAAACTTGCCTTGTTACAAAGGATTTCATCAGCAAGCGGATCTTGACTATGGAGATATATTTAGCCCAGTGATGAAACCTACTACAATTTGAACAGTGTTGTCTTTGACCGTCTCTAATGAGTGGCCCATTTCACAACTAGATTTGCAAAATGCTTTTCTCCATGGTACAAGAGGTATGCATGCAGCAATCTCTAAGCTTTGTAGTTTCACAATCTCCCTCTTACAACTGCAAACTTCACAAGGCCCTGTATGGGCTTAAACAGGATCCACGGACCCAGTTTCAATGGTCCAACTCCTAGTTGACGGAATAGGGCTTTCTTGGATCCAAAGCTGACTCTTCTCTTTTTACCATTCTGATTATTTTGGTATATGTCGATGATATCATCGTCACCGGCAATAGCTCCTCAAAAATTAAATCCCTCTTTTTGAGACTGATTCCAAATTTTCCATGAAAGACCTGGTCTCCTTGTTTCGAGGTTCAATGCCTCCAATGATCTATTTCTCTCTCAAAGCAAATACATTTTAGGACCTCCTTAAACAAACACAAATGGATGGTGCAAAACCAAACAACACACTTATCACTATTGGCCTCAAGTTATCTCGCTTCTCACGAAATCCTCTTTCAGAGGCCTCTGAATATCGCCATTTTGTTGGCACCCTGCAGTATCCCACCCTTACATAACCAGACATTGCCTTCTCTACCAATCATGTCTGCCAGTTTTTGTATTCGCCCACTTCTGATCATTGGTCTGCAGTGAAACGCATTTTGCACTATGTTAAGAACACTGTATCCTATGGGTTGTTTCTTGGATATTCCTCCCCTCTTTGACATATTGCCTTTCCATATGCTGCCTGGGCCAAATGTCTATATGATCGACAGTCCACTGCTGGCCACTTTATATTTCTAGAAACCAATATCTAATGCTAAGTCCGAATACCTTGCTCTAGCCAACACATCAACAAAAATTACATGGATGCAATCTCATTAACGGTATGAAGTGTCTAGAAGCCCTTCTTAAACAGTCTCCCACCGTATGCTGGAATAATATCAGTGCTACACATATGACCACCAACCCAACCTTTCATGCACAGGCAAAAAATTTTGAAATTTATCATTTTGTCTGAGAAAAGGTGGCTCATAATGACCGTGATGTTCATTATATGAGCACTCGTGCTCAAATCCCCAATATCACCAACCCCCGATATCACCAAGGGACTTAGTGCTGTTCGATTTAATTACTTATGCGACAAGCTTACTATCGATGATTGGACAATTCACTTGAGGGGGGCATATTGAGAGACAGTGTCCTTGAGTTACTATGCTCTTCCCGTTGCTCTCTGCATTGGGGTTGTTATCATTTTGTATGGTTGATATGATAAGCATCATGTTGTATGTAGTTGAGTTTATAAGTTTTACTATAAACTAGCGTTTGAAAAAATGCCAATCCAGATTGGAATCGACTGATTTGGATCATGAATTGATGAGAATCGATCCAATTCTCTGAATCAGGAATCGACAAGTTCCCGACACAACCGATCGTTTCTACAAAAAATGGCCGGTTTTATCAGGTAACCAGGAAACCAGATTGACCAGTTCCCATGTTTTTTATGCTTTTTTTTTCAATTTCTTATTTTTGTTATCAATTTTTTTTTTTTCTATTTGCTGATTCTCTTGGCCAGATAACCAATCTAGATCGACGATTCACCGATCCAAACTGATTTTTAAGATGGCTGGTTCACCCTACCAATCCAGGTTTCTAAACATTGTTGTAAACAGTTGAGAGGTAACTTCTAATATAAAAACTCAGCAATACAGCTCTCCCAAGTGTGAGAGTGGAAACTTTTACCATCTTCCCATAAAACTCAGCAATACACCTCTCCCAAGTGTGAGAGAGAACTTTTACCATTGTATTTTACACCTCTCCCAGGTATGAGAGAGAACTTTTACCATTGTATTTTACAGTTCCTATCCTTTTTACTTTTTTATATTATTTGGTTTCATAAAATATCTAGCAATTTACTTTCCTATGTAATGCAATTTTCCTCATAAGAATCTTATTCTAAAAGTATTAATAAAAAATAGGTATAAATAATGGCAAAAACTCAGACATCTCTTCATTTTTCTCTCTTTCTCGCTTCAATAGATATATGTATCAACAACATTACATATGAGTCACATGTCTTCATTGTTCTCTTTTTTTACTTCACTAGATCTGCAAGTCAACAACATTACATATATGAGTCCTAGATGTACATTTGCTTAAAATAATCTACAACATGCAAAGGATAGCCAAACAACCTAAAGCTGCATATCCGATCGAGCTATCAAAAATTAAAAAGCAGTCAAACCACCCCAAATTACAAAATGATTGAATTGCTTTGATAATGCAATAAAAAACCCAACAGGTCACCATTCGCGTTTTGAGAAAAATACATTTACGATTTCATTTGCAAGGGGCAGGCAATTGGGAGACAGATGAATTGCTGCGCATTTCAAAATGGTTAATTGATTGTTGTTTTATTTGGGAAGGTCAAGTGGGGATCCACTGGATATCTGAAATTTTGATCGAGCAAGATTTTCAGATGTCGTTTTCTCTATTATTCTTTGGAAGTTGTCAAAATCTTACATAATTTTGGGGGGATCATTTTATGTACTCAGAAGACTGAATATGATAATGACTCCCAAAATACATGTAACAGTGGCTGAAATCAGGGTTTAAGAAACAGGGTTCTCACATTATAACAGTGTTTACAGTTACAGCCCGATAAGCATCGGCATGACAGAAAAGAAAGCCAATAAAAGGCAATATTTGAAAATAAAATCCACATAACCCATTAAACCGTACATTCAAACGCCCATTTTAATACCTTGACTCAACTTTTAACAAAGGATTTATACAGCAATTAAGACAACATGTATTGGAAGGTGACCATTAGTCTACTTAGCCATTGGTAAGCTGGGAATTGAATTTTGGACATGTCATGCAGCCATGGGACCCTAATCACTCCGACGAGCAACTGAATTTTTCTTGAAAAGAAAAAACATGTGTAGTTCTAATAACCACAAATTTCATCAAGCACAAGAATCATACAAAATCACATTAAAAATCTGATTTAAAACCTGCTACATAAACTCGAACACCAATAGAAACATGAGATAATTACAGATAACCTACATCCAAACTTACCCAAAAGAAGAAACTATGTTGATCCAATTGAGAAACTAGTACAGAAAAAGATAAAGGAGACAGAGCTTAGCCCCCACTCCTTTAATATACAGAACTGCTAAGCAGCAAAAGACTGACTATAGCTCAAAAAAAGGGGATCTCACCATTCATCAACATCGTTAATTTTCCATAGTTTCTTTCTTGCAATTAGAACTCTTTCTTCTCCAAAAGAAAGAGCATCTACACTTGGTTCCACTTCTGAGACCCATTTATCCCACCGAAGGGCCGGTAAAACCTTACGGACATAGTTCACGACCGATGCCTTGTCTCTTATTATGACAAACCCAAGAGGCCGCAAAATCCGATCCATTTCAATCAGTAGGTCTTCAATACTACATCCATGTCTCTCAATGTCCGAGATTATGTTCCAAGCATGGAGAAGATCATATGTGCGAGGATAGGTTGAGAATGATTCACACCTGCATATTTATGACAGAAGTGGACTTCCATGATTTCTAGCAGAAGAAACTTTGTCATCCAAATTAGATCAAGAAAAGGGCAAAAAAAAAAAAAAGAACGCTGCTCCAATATATCAAGTTGTAGTAACTTTTGATGTGAAAGGAGGGTGGGAAGTTAAACCCTACTTTTTTATTCTTTAAACAAACATAATTCATTAATACAAGGAGAAAAGCAAGTAGCTGTACATCAAGAAAAGAGAAGAAGGATCTCTATGCTTCCCAAAGAAGCACTCTCTTCATTCATAGAAAAAAAAGCTCTCACCAAAACAAAAGTCTCCTTTCACCAAAAAATAAATCTCATTAAAAATCGATGTTTCACTCGAAGGGTAGCGTTCCAACGTTAAATGCAAAAAAAATAGAACCCTAAGGATCTCTCTCTTAAACCACGTAATACTTCTAGTCTACATCTCTTTCTTGCAATTGACTTCTTTCTAGAGAAGAGGCACCATAGAAAGAGAGGATTCATGAGATATACAGCTCATCAACAAATTAATTTCAAGATTTTTTGCATCCTAATAGGAAGTTCTGGTTTTTACATCCATTAATACTGCATATTAATCTTGGGGCCTTTAAAACCAGAAATCAGATGTAGCACAAGATTCCTCCTTTCAAGATTTTTCTCATTTCTCAAACTCAAACCTGATTAAACTGCATGCTAAATTTAAGTTGTTTAGCTGGGTGTTCATCAGACTCCTTTCTGGTGTCTTGTTTTTTATCTGATTAGTAAGCAGATATGGCACCAAAGCCCTAAAAGGAAGGAATAGTTTAAACTAGTTTAAATAAAATTCACATTTGGCATGGAATTTGCAAATTTTAAGAGATGTGAATTTGTTTTGATTTTCACTAATCCTATGAGAAGATTACTAAAAAAAATTGGGATGCTGAAATAAAGTTCAATAAGATGATCAGATATCCAGTGCAACTCAATTGGCACATGGAAGCAAGTGTTGCACTCAATAAGAAACTAATTTCAGAGGCGTTCCATTGATTTATATCTAAATTGCCAATATGTTTTAGTTCCTTGTTATCAGATTCACTTTGCTTCAGATATATTGCTTCAGGTTGATTCCTGCACCTTCCACCTCTTTGCCTAGCTTCAGCCGAAGAAAGGGCGTCTTTGGCCTCTTCAGCTGAATCACAGCAGGGTAAATTTTATATTAGATTATTTATTGTGGGCAATTTTAAGCAAAAATTAAAGGAGAAAATATTGTAAAGGATATAAAATGCTAAAATGGCTCGTCACTAAAAATTATAAGGTTAAAAAAATAACTCTCACAATCTTTTTAGGGTTCTTTCATTTTTTGACTACGAAACCCTGGCCACAATGTAAAATGGTAGATGGTTACAAATTTAACTTTTCATGGTTATGGCAAACACGAAATGATGAAAGTGGGAGACCATGATTCTTTATAATTATGGCTTGTGCAAGGTTAATGGCTTGATCACACGCATTTAATACTATAAGTAATGAAAGTCTAGTTTTAGATGTCAAACTTGTGGAACAAAATTTCCATATTTTGCTTAGAACTTTAAATTTTTAGTCTTTACTTCTTCTTTTTGTTTCTATTTTTGTCTTTTCTATATAATTCTTATTTTAAATAAAATTAAAAACAAACAAACAAACAAAACCAAACCAAACCAACAAACTCGTCCACCAAATCGGCCAAAGTACCAAAACACTTCCCTTGCCCGACCAAACAAAAGAAGCCTCCAAAGTGAATTTAGTCAACACTTGATACAAAATGTAGGACCACAAAATAAGAAAGTAATAAGCTCAACTATTAATAGCCACAACTATTGCTAGAAAGAATAGGGTCATCACTCCAACTCAACAAGGTTGTTGTAGGTAAGTATTAGTTTGGCTCGACCCTGACTCGACGGGTTTCTAGGTGAGAACCATGCCCAAATCAGGTCCAAGTCAATTGGACCAGGACCCGACCAAGTGGGCCAGGCCGAGTACAGCACCTGTTAGGAGGTGCGAGTTAGTTTAAGTGGAAGGATTGAAAAGGGCAAGGGGTAGGCCCAAAAGGACACGGTTGGAAGTAGTCCGAAAATCTATTGGGACTTATGGCCTGATTGAGGCTATGCCCTTAAACAGAGGAGAATGGCGGACCAAGATTCATGTAGCCGACCACAATTAATTGTGAAAAGGCTATGACGATGATGATGATGACACAATGTACATAAAGATATGATATTGTTTGGGATAGTATAGCATCCATACCATGTGGACACTAAAAGGGTGCTCAACCACCCTTCAACAGCTCAAAATTAGAAGGACAACATAGATGACCATGAGTTAATATAGTATCTTAATTTTAATTTTTTCCACTAACTAGATCGACCTCAAATTTCAAAGGTGTTTGTGCCACATTTAGGCACACCTAAAAAAATAAAAAGAAATATTTCAAAGATAAATATACACTTGAAACATTCAGGGGATATTGGTCAATTCAGTTTCTGCGAATTATTTTTTTATATTTCTTTTAGGTGCACCTGATTGAGGATTATGGACACCCAAAATTACAAATTAATCAAAATCATAGAAAAAAAATGTAATAAATCAAATATTACAAAAAATCATAACCATCCATTTTCTTTTCATCTAATATAAAACATTGGGAGGATGCTTATGCACCCTTCAATCATCCACGTGATGTGGAAGCTACACTTTCCCATACATTTCTTAATATATAAGTTACATATGGTTCATATATATTATATATACATGTACCAGGATCGACCAAGACCCAAGCCCAACCTAATCTGATATGGTCCACGCTAGACCGGACCCGGATCCAATCAAGGTCAGCTCCAAGTCAAGAGGACCCAGACCCACCTCATCAGGTCTAATGCTCAGGTCAAGATCTAGAATTGGGTTAGGTCGACCGTTGGGGTCCAGGGTAGTGGCTTTATCAGCCCTTGTTCTGTTTCAAATGCCACAGTTTTCCTGTTCCATTGTTTCCAGATCCAATGTTATAATGTCTAGATCAGGTTATTATACTCAGCTATACTGGCATCCACATAAATATCAAATGGTCATCCTTGATGTATCATGGGCATAAGGTCCCTCTTTATAGATTTACATTTTCTAATACTTGGCAATGTGCATAGATGATTCTCACAGTTGTAACTTTATTTCTAGGCTCAAGCATGCCACAACTCTGGAATAAGAATTAGTGCCCTTCACCTATGTTCATAGTTGTTCAGTATTCAACTCCAGTCACAATCCTAGCATCTCAGTGGTCCTACTCAGTAATATTCTTTCAAATTCAGAGGTCCATACAATATGTATATAATGGAAAATGTTTTGATAGGGCTGAAAGCCTATCAAAATAACTAAATCCTCACTTCAAAACTCACAAAAATTGTAGTTCTGCCATCGGAAAACTGTCAAATCGATTGTCTCGGCCTCGACCAATATGGTTGTGAAAAAAAATTAGGATTTCAAGCCCTAAAAGTAGTGTAAATTATAAAACATTATCTAGACCGTCCATTTTGTCCTAAAAATAAGCATTCATGGATCTGCAAGATCTGTACCATTTTTTGAGCTTCAAATTTCATAGTCAGTGTTGAAAATTGATTTTAGAGCCATCATGGAGATTTCTGATGCCCAAAATGCTTTCCAGACTGGGATTCGAGGAGAGGCTTTACTTCTTTTTCATAAAGACTAGGCCCTACTTTGGATCAATCTTATTCATGTCAATTTCACCTCTCAAATAGAAAATATTAGTTGTAAGAATCCAAAGAACAGCAGTTATAATAATTTGAATTCCAAATAATACAACCCAAGGAATGCAGTTGAGAGAGTCTAATGTACAGTCAACAAGTTCATGTTGTTTTTACATGATATAATTCCAGAGGACTTTGGTGATTGTCATGTGCCCTTGAGATTAACCCAATCTGGTAGTCTGTCATATTTTCTATTTACGGTTTGATTTGATGTTCTATAATCAATGAAACAAAGCTATTTCAGTTTCAATAAGGAAACTTGCAAGATTAGAATAGAAAATAAACTTCCTTCTAAATATGTTACAGTTATAGCCTCTTTTTCTTTTTGTTTAATTGACCTCATCATGTGAGTTTGATTTCGTGCAGAGAATATTATGTCTATAATTTTCAAATATGTCCAAGGGAGGAAAGTGCAGGGGCCTTCCTTTGGATTTGAAGATATGGTCAATTAAGGAAAAGGAGCTCCATGCCACTAATCAAACAGGGTTAAGGTCAAGATCCATCAGGTCAAGGAGTAGAAAAACAGTTGTGTTATCAAGACTTAACCTAAACTTGCCACTGATTTTATAAAAGAAAGGTCTTGTACCAATCATCCAATGCAACTGTTTGTTTCCTGTCATGCATGGTGCCCTTCCTATATAGTGCTTCATGCTAGCCTTGAAGAGATATTGTCATACCTCAAGTGAGGAAAAGCTGAAGAAATGCAACATCTAAAGAAAAATGGAACCTGGCATAGCCACAGCACCAAGAGGTTAACGTCCACTTGGTTGCAAGCAGGTGGACACCTTTCTTTTCATATCTCATGATGGTTCTATTGAGAGTTACAAAACTCAAGTTGTGGCTAAGGGTTTCACTCACAAATATGAGACGGATTACATACAGACGATTGCCCTATGGAACAGATGATTTCCATTAGAGAAGGCATTGAATGAGAACTAGCCTCTTTTTAGCAACATATCACAAGCCCTTCTTACCTCCAGCTTGCAGTACAAAGTGTAAATGGTTTTGTACAATAGGTGGACAGGCAAAAGCGTGCAAAGCTCAAATAGACTTTAAAAGGGCAGATGGAAAACTGGAATAGTTTTAGGAGGAGGGCCTAATGACTTCTTAATGTCGGCAGACAAAAGGAACGAAAGGGTAATTGTTCTTCCTGGTCGCGCATTTCTTCTTTTTTCCTTTTTTTTGGGGGGGAAATAGTTTTGTATGAAATTTTATCATGGAAAAGGATGCTAAGGAATCCAATAACAGAAGGAGAACATAAAGAACATGTTCAATCTTTACAGTCCTGCGTTTCTAAAGTACTTTGTTTTTGCACTATGTTGTTCAAGCATTTCCCACGCATTGAAAGGGGATAAAGCATTTCATGTGTCATACAGAAGTACACATTTGGTCTTCTATACAAAAGGAGGAAATGGGTGTAATACCATTTCGCTTCTCTATTGAGGCACCTGGATCCAATTAAGGGAGAACCAATGAAGGACTAAGGGCAAGCAACACTGGTGGAAAGGTCATTCACTTCATTTTCAGTCAAAGTGAACTGGCACATGTTGTAGTCATAATTAGTCAGTTCTCACATGCTATTACAAGACCTAATGTAGAAACAGTCCACATGTTGTAGCAGACCTCATGCTTTCTCTGATGTTCACTACGCTGGTCACATTGTACGCCTGACCATTAGGTATTGCACCTTTCTTGGGGGCAACGAAGAGATTAATTGACACTTTGTGAGGGAAGGGATGGTCGCCAAAGAAGCACACCCCCCTCATGCAAACTAAAAGAACCAGCTTGTGTATATGTTCATATAAGCCCTTGAACAAGGTCATAAAGTTGCCAAGTTGAGTATGACTGGTGTCAATGCTCTAGCTTGAGAAGTATTGGTGTGATTAATGCATCTTGGGACAATGAGTCATCATTTATTTATCGTGTGCAACATATAGATTCCGTCATTTCTATGAGAGTATTCCATCCAATTGTAATTATTCAGCACACATAGTGAGAAACGGCCACGGGCCCCACTTCCTATCACTCTATTTCCCAAATAATGTCATTGTCCTAAATCAACTTCGATCCAGG
The DNA here is from genome assembly GCF_054954075.1 of Amborella trichopoda. Classification (NCBI taxonomy): domain Eukaryota; kingdom Viridiplantae; phylum Streptophyta; class Magnoliopsida; order Amborellales; family Amborellaceae; genus Amborella; species Amborella trichopoda. The sequence goes on along the minus strand of NC_142341.1, from coordinate 44,752,608 downwards.
CCAAACTTTTTATGGCAAGTATGGTTTCAATATCAAACAGATGATCTAAGATTCTGTCGACAAATCCCTCTCTACTATGAAGTCATTGGATCACTCTTAGTGCACAATCTTCTTGGAAATCAGTATATCAGAGTGCTCCTGAACAAACTTCTTGACATGCTTAGAAGTTTATCATTCATTTTACAACTTCGTGTATCTTTATGTAAGTAGATGGACAACATGCAATGCAGGGAAAGAAAGTTTTTGCAATCGCCTAATTCACTGGCTAAATTCCAAAATATTAACAATTGAGTGGCCTACAAAGACCTCCAAATGTTCATAAATCACCCTTTTTGTGATCAAATTCAAATATGGGTCTTTGTTGATATCAATGTTCGCAAAATTGAACCGGAACGGTTAACCGGTTTTGGGGCTGGGAGCGGTTTGAACTAGAACCGGACTAACCGGGGCGGTTAACCGTTTTAACCGGTCAAGTAGTTTTTTTTAACAAAAAAAGGTAAAAAACATCAAAAAAAATTTAAAAAAAAATTGAAAAAAAATAAAAAAACTTAGATTAAGTGTATACTATTATATTACATACATTTATCTTACAAAAAAAATTGAAACAACTTTTTATATAAATTAATATTTGAATACTATGAAGATATGCAAGACAATTTAGAATTTGACATTAATTCGACTAACAATGCTAGCAGTAATGAGAGCGGCGAGGGGGATCATGATATTGTTGAGTTTCACTATTAGGATTTACAAAGTCCAACTAACAATACTAGGAAATATGTTTTCTAGAGGGCTAAGGTCAAGTAAATCCTTCAATGGGGAATATGAACAAAAATAAGTATCCAAACCTTTCCCAAAGCACATGGTACACCATGAAATTGAATAAGAGCAGCAACCTACTAAACAAGAAGTAATTCATTTAAAGATACCTCAATTCCTGATGAGCAGTTTGCATTTCATGTGATAGTGACCCTTGCCATGAATATATATTCAAGGTAAAAAGTATTTCTCAAAAGGTTCTAAATGGAGCATCACAAGGGAAAAATACATCCACTTTCCAAAAGTGGAATTTAATACACTCCTTGCTATAAGTTTAAACTATAAAGCATGCATTGCTCCAAGGAGTTCTACAAGCTAGTACAATAGATCAATTCTGTATGTTGATCAAAACTGAAGATCTGATAAGATATGCTGCCAAAACTGAAACCTCTATAAAAATGGGCTTTAAACACAATTAAAGTTCAACAACTAAATATATCCATTTTTCATAACATTGCTGCATACATAAATATATAAAATCTTAATTGCTGCATAAATAAAGATATAAAATATTACGGCTTTATGACACAATTGCATAATGAAGTATAGCCAACAGGTAGCCCAATACTTAAAGAAGACTTGGAATACTTAATATTTTTTGAATCAAAATGAATCCACAAAATCAAATCATTCATAAAAGACGTCTCCCTAAAATTTAAAGAACACTTGGAATACAAAAAATTTTTTATTGAATATATATATATATATATATATATATATATATATATATATATATATATATATATATATATATATATATTCTCATATTCATCACAAAAAACATATTTTTATAAATATATATATTATATAACATTAAAAACAATCCTCACAAAAAAAATATCAATTTTATTTTTCATTCAATAATCCCAAAAATCCCCAAAATCGACCTCCAAATTTTTGTTTTTGTTCTAAAATTCGTTCATTTATTTTATGCAATCAATAATCTCACACAAGTATTGGTTATATATATTCTCATATTCATCACAAAAAACATATTTTTATAAATATATATATTATATAACATTAAAAACAATCCTCACAAAAAAACTATCAATTTTATTTTTCATTCAATAAACCCTAAAATCTCGAAAATCCTTAAAATCCCCAAAATTGACCTCCAAATTTTTGTTTTTGTTCTAAAATTCGTTCATTTATTTTATGCAATCAATAATCTCATACAAATATTGTGTATATATATTCTCATATTCATCACAAAAAACATTTTTTTATAAATATATATATTATATAACATTAAAAACAAAAAAAACCCTAAATTCCTAAAATCGAGCTCCAAAAAACCCTTAATCCCTAAAATCGAGCTCCAAAAAACCCTAAAATCCTAAAATTGAGCTCCAAATTTTTTTTTTGTTGTTCTAAAATCGTTCTTTTATTTATTGCAATAAATAATACTAGTCAAATATTATCTGAAAAAGCCTAAAAAAGCTGCAAAATTAAGAAAAAAATTAAAAAAAATTGGGTTTGGGCTTACCTTGTCTGCTTCAATCTCAAAATCAAGCCCCAAATCTCTCCATTTCAATGAAATCAGGAGTCTTGAAATATATGTATCTCTGTGATCATTAAAATCCCCAACTTTTTATTGAAAAAAACTGAAAAACCAAGCCAAAATCAAATGAATGGCTGATTTTTCATAAAAAACTGAAGAACACCAAAAAACGCACCAAAACTTCGCCAAAATCGATCTAATCTTGGAGTTTTTGATTCAATATTGATGAATTTATAGAAGATTTGAAGGTATAGTACAATGATTGAGCCAAAAAAACAAAAAAAGGCAGGAAAAAGCATCAAAAAGCTGCAAAAAATGGCAGATCACAGGTTCTGCTCAAATAACAGGCATTGTTACAAATAACGGTTGTTATTTTCTGTGGCACCGTTATTTTGTTATATCGCCCGATATAACGCCAAACCGGAAACCGGACAGGTTTTACAAAACCAGCCGGTTTTGTCAAAAATTCGCCGGTTCGAGGCCAAACCGGCCTGTTTTTTAGCCGATTTTTATCAGGACGATGTGTTTTTTTACTAGTACACTAAAACCAGACCTAACCAGAATCGCCACCCCACCGGTAGCGAGCTAACCGGCCGGTTCTGGTTCCGACCGGCCGGTTTTCCGAACACTGGTTGATATGTATTATATATCAACATCAAAAAATGATCATCGAATTTTTATGATATATTGCAGGATATATCTAATACTACATTGGAAAGAATTCGCTACAAATCAACCATGCAACACATGGGAGTAATTAATTGGCAATTTCATCAGTCAGTGCAAGATAAAGAAGGAGAAGTCATAAAGCATCAAGCCATCAACAAGAAAGAAATTATCCAATTATATGTTCTACCAAGCAGGTTCAGAGGCATACCAGTCATGAACTGTCCCAATCAATCCTCGATCGTAAATAATCTTCAATTTGGTTGACTCATTGACAGGAATGACATTCATTACCCAAACATCCTTATCATTCAGGGCAGCAGCAAAACCACCAAGATTAGCCTTCAAATCCATAACATTCCTGAACGTATCACGTTGAACTTCTGCTTTCATCTGCTTCCAGTACTGTGTAACTCTCCAACGCCATATTTCCTGCATTGCATAGCGGTTTGTAAACCACATCAGAGTTTGCAGATTAGAAATCATGAGGATGAAACAAGAACATGTGAAATGTTTGAGAAGTAAACCATGTCCTCAAGATATTCTTCATTGCTGATATTAAGTTCTTGAAGACGAGGTGGTGGAGTTGACAGTCTTTGAGGCCATGGAACCAAACCACTACCCTTTGCACGATGCATGTCTGAATTCCAACTCAAAGAAATCAATTAGGAAGGCAAGTTCTACAAACAGGCATGCATTCAGGATGAAACACTTAAGCCATATGGTTGGGAGCTATTAATATCAACCATAAGGTTGAAGCTTATTGTCAATCCAACCAAATGGTAGAAATAAAAGAGCCAACAACAATATACAACAAAAATAAAAAATAGAAAGCATGCATGAAAATATGGATTCCATGAAACAGCAATAGACCTGGTTGCTAGATATTTCAGAAGAAATCAGGAATCAGTAACAAAAATGTAGCCCAGAAAATCATACTTAAGAACAACTGAAGCACAATGTTGCACAGTTTGTTCTATGTTATTCGCAGGAGATCCAGAAGCTATCCTAGATGAAAATATGAAACTACTCTCAAAAGTTAATGCCATAAAAGTTCATGTCGTGATAAATACTCGATTGGGCATCAGCAGTGCCATTCACATTCATATAAAGGTGTATGGAAACTTTTTATCCATCTGCCCATGCACTCTGTGCTGTTGTGAGTGTGCATGAGTATGCATCCATGTCCATTCCTCTGTCTCAAATATTCTTTTTCATGCATGAACAGAAGATGATGAATCTCTGTACATGTGCATGCACGCAAGTGTATCAAGATGAAATACATGCATGTCCATTTGAATATTACGACAATGGACACTGACACACGTTTAATGGATAAGAATAAATATCTGAGTTTAAAGTTTTACTATTCATCAATCATTTCTCTTCTTCTTCTTTTTTTTTTTTTTTTAATTGTTAACATGGCAATTTTTCCAATTTTCAACCACACAAACTCTTCGATGCATGGGTTACAATAATTGGAGACTTATTAAATAGTATGATTTTGGTAAAAAGAATCATTCTTCAACCAAGGACATGGGTTACAATAATTGGAGACTTATTCAATAGTATAATTTTGGTAAAAATAATCATTCTTCAACCAAGGCGACTTCTCCTAGACTATTCTAAAATGGTGGAACTTGAAAGAACTTACTTTTGGAGTATACTGTAATGCAAGCCTTCATGGGAACATACCAAGCTGCATCAGGGTCATCATCTGAAGTGCACAAAGGAGGTTGAGTTCCCTGAGCTCTCGCAAAGTAACAACTGTTTCTCATTGGCTTGACCCATATTACAGTTTGGTCTCTTTTCGACCGAACTTTCCAGCACATCCTCTTAAGAAGATCATTCATATCATTCCATATCTTGAGGTTCTCCTCATCCTGTGAATATGCCTCAGGAGATGAATACGCGAAATAGCCTCCAGGCCTCAGCAATCTATCCAATTCCAATAACAAAATGCCATCTCTCTGAAGCCAATCGATCCTACACCGAGAGCAATGAACCAGTTCAAATGACCTACTTGGATAAGGCAATCTCATTGTACCCAAAACACCAAGCGCTGAAGGTATCCCCCTTTCCAAGGCAAACTGGATTTGATTTTCGTGGACATCATTTGGAGCAAGTGACATAGCTATGATGTTGAGGGGTAGAAGATAAGCCCCAAAGCTCGCAACCCCACAACCAACATCAAGAACATTGCGAATGTTTCCACCATTGTTGAGGTTATCATCAGGGAACTTGAGCATCTATATGAATACAATGCCCATTTATACATCTGGGAGTTGGGGATCAAATTCAACATGCTTCGAAACCTGAAATCGTTAAAACAGGGAAAGAGCTTACACGTATCGAAATAAACGGACAAGACACTGCATACCTTTGCCAATGATGTAATGTATTTATCCGCGCCATAGTGAAAATGAGTGCCCCCGCCAGGAAAGTTTATCTTGTCTCCATTGACAACCATCCAGTTCTGATCGGATTTTTCAGTGGCAAGATGTGTATGAGGTATGTTTGCCTTCCACACTGCATCCCTGCTTGCTGGCCATCTTATAAGAGGCTACAACAAACAAAGTCAGCTACATTTGTCAATTCCTATCACCAGCTCGTAATAGCAATTACAATCATAAATCATTTTCTTTCTTTTTGAATTCTCTTTTTTTTTTTGAAGTTTTTGAGATGAACTTATGTATGCACGGGTTTGTTTGCATGTGTATAGTAATCATCAGAGGTACCATTCAAAATAGTTGAATTCATCCAAAGAGAGAATATATATAATTTGTATTATTCTTTACTTCATGAATTCCATTCCATATTGCTCTGAGCACTTATTTAAAGAAATTTAGATAGGGAGTAATATAAGAAACACTTCAATTCAACCAACCAGCACCTTACCAATTAATGGCAGCGCCTAGACAAATATGACTGACCTTATAACCAGGAGGAGGAGGAATCAAGCAATTGTAGCGCCTCACTTGAGGAGGGCAATGGCGCTCATAGTGCTCCATCAAGCTTAAATTCAGCTTTAATTTAAGCTGATAATGGAGATTTCTATCCAAGCAAGGAATCAATTCGGAAAGCCTTGCAACACATACCTTCATAGAAAATCATCATTTCCTCAAAATCAGATCTTAAAAACCAAATATCAATTTCCAGTGAATAAATGAAAGCAGAAGGGAACAGAAGAAGCTTACAGGTATGGTTCTATAGGTCTCAGAACTCTGTTGATCAGGAAGAAGGCCATCAAAGTCACTAGAATCAAACCCAGACTCTTCATCTTTAGATGGAGCATCAATTACTCTCACTCCCTCTCCAGAATCATCTTCTCCTGCTCTAACTCTCCCAATTACAGGGTCGAAACCATCAAAATCCTCCTTTTCTCGAAACTGAGGTGCAAAAAAAGACCCATAGTAAACGCATATCAACCCAACAAAAACCAGAGCAGCGAGAATCGAAGAAGCGACAACTCTCTTGCTCTGTACATAATCTCCTCTATACTTCATCCTGAGAACTCTCACCACACAGTAATTGGACCTCACAACCCTAATTCGACTTCAATTTCCATTAAAAACGAGAAAGGAAAGAGCCCTTTCATGGAGCAGCAAAAGAACAACGCAGAATCCCGTAACTAATCGTGGGTTTGGAGAGCCATTTTTGCAGACGAACAGCAAGCTGTTCTAAGGGGGGAGAGCAGAGTCGTTAATATGAAACACAGATGAGTCTGAAAAGGAGACAGAAAACTGCTTATAACGAGTGTCAACAATAAATCAAACAGGGACGAGGCGTGTGCGATTTGCAGTTAGTCAAGATATTTACGATTTTAAAGCCTGTCAAGTAGAGAGAGAGAGAGCACTCCAACCGAACAATGAAACGAAGACAGAGCACTCATATTTTGGAAGCTAACAATGCGTGACAGTGCAGAGAGAAGCAAACAAAGTGAAAGTTTAGAGAAAAAAAGTGAAGAGAGAGGTTAAGAATGTGACTGCACAAAGAGAGAAAGTGCAGAGAGATTTACTCTGCAGTAACAATGCGGAAGGGTAGAGAGAGAAAGTGTAGAGAGAGGTTAAGAATGTGACAGTGTAGAGAGAGACAGTGATTATTGTGTTTGGGCACAGTGGAGTGGGCGCCGGGATCGGAGCGCAGGACTTAAATTAAAACTATGGAAGATGATCTCATCAAGGTGCGTCCATCCATAAGTAGGCTTCTGTCATTATCTGGGAATCGCGTGCGACAACCTAGATGGAATTGTGACCGCGTATCTTGTGGTCTTGCGGGGTCATATTATATATTTACTTCCTCGTATGATAGTTTTCTTTCTTTTTTTTTTGGTGTGGTTTCTGAGGTTGTCACTTTAAATAATCCAATTAAGAAGCGCTTCCAAATTTTGTTGTAATTTTAGTATAAAAAATTCTTAGGATTATCTAAAAATATTTTTTCATCTTTAATTATAAAATATTAAACTCCAAAAATGATTAAAATCAAATAGATCTATATACATATGAAAATCTTGAAAATGGATGGTCTAGATTATATGTTACAAGATGTACTGATTCTGAGAATCAAAATCTTTTATTTTTCTTTTTTTTTAATTCATACATCTCGATATCTAGATAATCAATTAGAGGTTTTCAACATTAAAACAACTTTTTTCGAAGGATTTTTGAGATGCATCTTTAATTCTACATTTTAAGGTTGCTACTTTTTATGAATTTTTTTCTTTTTTTCCTTTTTTGAAAGGTAATACATGCAGTTTCGGACACTAATTTAGTATGAAATTTTTGAATTTATTTTAGAAATCACATCAAGGAAATAAAATTAATGTTAAAATAACTAAAAGGAAAATTAAATTGTAAACAACTATTTGATTGTCAAATAACGTCAATATTTCTCTTATTTGTTAAGGTGATATTTGGTGGCTTATACCTCAAAACCTCTTTAGGAGAGTTTTACCCCAGCTATGCTCATGCTAGAGCATATAATATTCTGGCAGACTAACTATTTCAAAAAATAATAATAATAATTATTGCGGTGGTTAGGGGTGGCAATGGATCTAGACCGACTCATACTCGTCAGGTATACTCGACAGGGGTTTAGGTATGGGTCGAAGTTTTGGACCCGTGGGTGGGGTTCGGGTCCAATAAAAGATACCCGGATAGTCTCGGGTCAGGGTATGGGTCTTGCTATTCCCGACTCGATTGGTACCCGAACCCAAATTTTCAGTTTACCCAAAGGCCAAAGCCCCGACCCTAAAATTATTTCAATACTTTTCATCTTCTTCTAGATCTCCAAAGAGCCAAACCCCATTTCCATCCTTCCTCTCTATAATTCTTTCTCTCAGTTTCTTAGAGATATATCTCCCTCTCAAGATCTCGAATGTCTCTCTCTAATTATCCACCCCTCAAAAATCAGTTCTATGTTGTTCACCGTTGTAGGCTATAAAAAAAGAAGCTCACCATAAGGGTGGCAATGGACCCCGACCTGACCCAAGACTCGACGAGTATGGGTATGGGTCCAACTTTTGGATTTGACGGGTACAGGCATGGGTCCAACTTTTGGACTCGACGGGTCGAGTCTAGGTCCAAAACCTAGACCCAGGTCCGGGTCTAGACCCAAGTCCCAGGTCCAGGTCTAGACCCAGGCCATTGCCACCACTAGTGGTAGTCTCACTCTCTTGAATAGAGACTGTTGTGTTTGTCGAGGCTTTATTCGAGTCCGCTAATTTGGGATCCTCAATTGTGGTTGTTGAGGAGCCCGCTAATTTGGGATCCTCAACGCGGTTTCCACTTTGAACTCTCTGCTTCGTCTTGAGTCTGAGAGCTCCCCACTTTTTCAACTCCCACCGACTTGGAGCGAGACCCTAGCATTCGTGAGAGATTGTTTTTTCCACCCAAACTCCGCTTTTCACCGGCCTGTTTTTTTACCTAGCTCCCAGGACTCGGCCAATTTAGTCTTGTAGGCTTAGCAATGGGAACTAAAAATCTAGGGCTTGGGCCCCGCCACATGATGTGGCCTGAGAACCGGTTCCCACCACGACTCAAGGATAGGACCAAGCCAGGCCATGCCAGGCCTGAACTAAGGTGACCATAAGGCCGACCCGGCCCTCTTTTCTTACTTTTTTTTATTGGATTGTATCAGGGCTTGACCATGGCAGGGCCACCCCTGTAGAATTAGGAACCGGGCTAAAGCCAGCTCGAACTTTCTCTGCTTTTTTTCCAACAAACTACCACCATGGCCACTTTAGCCTCGCCATGGCATGCTCTCCCTCCTTCTCATTAATGTATAGTTCTTCCCGTTGCATTATCAATTGGGGTAAAAGAAGGTTATGCAACGGCTCAAAATTCAAAGCCAGATAGCCTAACTCAAAGCGAGATTGCCCTAATAATCTATTACTCGTGTAATCATTTTGCTATTACATGAGCGTGAGACAGAGAAATGCTATTACATGAGCGTGAGACAGAGAAATGATGTAAGGCTAATAGTTTAAAAAACGACCTGGGCCAAACAAAATATAGGGCGTAGATGAGGATCAAATCACTATATATATAGGGGAATGTTAACAAAATATAGAGCGTAGATGAGGGTTAAGCCATTATATATAAATGTAAACAAAATATAGAGCGTAGATGAGGGTTAAGCCACTATATATATATATAAGAATATTTTAAAACTCGGATATGATCCAAAAAGTATGAAAAATAAATAAAATAAAATAAAAATAAAAGCGAGTTGAAGAAGTTACTAGCTTTTGGATTTATAGGGCAGGATTTAAAAAGACCTAAAAAAACATCATATAAACTTAAAAACAAAAAGAAAAAAAATATATAAAAAGGGGGTTTAGGGAAAAACCGACCCCATACCATCCTAAGACTCCCTCAGCCCAAGTGATTCCTATCTAAATCAAGGATAAAATCATAAATTTAAATCAAGGATAAGATCATAAATTTCAAACACTAATAAATGATAATATATATGGGCCCCAACTAGACAATCGAGTCATAAATTCCAAACACTAATATATGATAATATATATGGGCCCCAACTAGACAATCGAGTCGTACCTTTGAACCCAAATCCTACCTGTCAAATCTAGAAGTTGGTCTTAACCTACATTTAAGCCAAGTCGACCCATGATGAAGCCGAATCCTGGAGCCAAACATATTGGCTAGTCTTTGCTCTTTTTTTGGAAAACTTATAACCTAAACCCAGTCCCACGCCAGGGTTTAAAGAACACCTTCAATTTAAATCCACAATATGCAGCCCAACCCACTCATTAAAATCTCCAAAATCCATTAAAGCCTAGCTCATGAATAAGGTTTCATGGAAGTCATGATCATCAAAGTCTCCAATTATAATAACGCAAAGTACTTAGGGGTTGCAAAGGACCCCGACCGGACCTAGGATCCATCACATAGACCCAATACGGGTCGGGTCTGGGTATGGATCCAGCATTTGGACCCAAAAAGTAAAGTCCGAGCCCATCTCTATGAACCCAAAATAGGCACGGGTCAGGTGCAGGTTATAGTGGACCGACCGGATCTCTCTCTCGGCTCCTGCTTTGAAAAGGAAGACAAAATCTCTCACTCTCTCTCTCGGCTCCTGCTTTGAAAAAGGAAGAGAAAATTCAACAAATAGTGAGGCTAAAGCAGATGCTCAAGCAATGGCAAACCATGAGCCTAAACCCCAAAAGATCAACCGCTACTTGGTCGTAGTCAGATTTCCGCCCCATTTTACAGGCTTCTGAAGAATACAATTTTCACTTCAAAGACGGTCTGGTGTTTCTATGTGAGGTGGGTTTTTTCAAGCAATTGTTACTTATTTTAGAGAAAAACGAGCACAAAATCGATAAACTCAATCTCGACGAAGCTCTGTAATGAGAATCTAAGTCTCAACGAAGCTCACCTCGAAAACCTTCACTTTTGACGCTATTATTATGACGCTCTAAAACCCCCACCCCTCTTTATATGCACCCGAAAACCCTTCAAAATCCTAAAGAGAGAGCAGCCAGAGAGCCCAGGCCCCATGCGATCCCATAACAAGTAGAGAGAGAACTTGGTAGAGTGATTTCTCACCGACATTTGCAGGGAGGGAGATTTCTCATTTATCGAAGAGAGGGAAATTCCTTTGCATTGTTTGAAGAGAGAGAATGAGAATTCTCTCCTAGCAACAAGAGAGAGAGATTCACTTCGCACTATCATTCACGGAAAGAGCAAATGGAGAATCACTACGAGGGATGTTGTGCACGAAAGCGCTAAACCTGATTGGGTTATTTTTTACAAATAAAGTAGGATAAATAAAGCATGAAACACATATCATTAAAAAACAAATAGCACGAAGACATAGAGTTGCCTCTCTTAACCTCTACAAAACGCAGTTGAATAAACCATTTTAGACATGCTCTCCCAAACGGCACTACTGTTGATCTCTCATCTCTATTCCATAATTAGACTAATATCTAGAAGATACCATAACTAGACAAATGACCACTGTCTAGGAAGAGAACTTTGAGAGCAAACAAGACTTTATTTCGCCAGTCTCTTATCTCTATTCTATAATTAGACTAATGTCTAGAAGAAACTATAACTAGACAGGCGACTACTGACGACCACTGTCTAGAAAGAGAACCTTGAGAGCAGATGAGATTTACTCTCACTAAAAAGAGAAACAACTCAAAATCTCAATGGGAACCACTTCGCTACAATAAACAACTTCTCAATCTTCAAAAGTCTACAATAAAATCTCAATGGGAACCACTTTGCTACAATAAACAACTTCTCAATCTTCAAGAGTCTACAATAGGCACCATCAATATTTCTCTCCATAGAAAACTATCTTCTCCTTAAGATGAAACCTTGCATCTTATGCACAATAAGCCTACCCCCCTGTCTTTCTAGAGGAGCCACCATTCTCATATGGTGACCCAAATAGGGCATACTTTCTCTTTCTATAAGAGCCGCTTTAAATAGAAAAAACAACTCCCCATAAAGTGCTACGTGAGGCTATTCTTTTCTATAACGTTTAGGACTCTTAACTTTATCCATTAAATATGAACTCTCAAGACCATCTTAATCTAATAGAACCTTATTCCAATAACCAACTCTTAAAGAATACCTAATTGTTTAATAACAATCTCACATAAGAAAATATCTCAATCCCGCATAATATGGGAATATCTCAATCTCACATAATATGAGATTTTTTTACGTGGGTGATTTGGATCGCATCAAATCCAACGAGAGAGTAGAGAGAGAAAGAGATTTTATCATTATTTTTAGCTCTTCCAGAGATAAAGTGATCTACCACAATTTTGCAGAGACATCTCGACTTTGAAAACTGTAACAATCCTAAACTTTCAAAAAAAAAAAAAAGCTATTAATACATAACAATTCGTTTGAACATGATGGTCCTTAGGGACCATCGTTACTTTTAAAAGCTTTGTATTTCCTTGCTCTTGCCACGTCCACTAAAGGACGTGGGCTTTAGGTGTTTAAAGCGTAAACTAACGCTCACACCTGTAATGTAATAAAAGCTTTAGGTGTTTAAAGCGTAAACTAACGCTCACACCTGTAACGTAATGAAAGAATAAAATAATATGTTAGTAGAATTTAAATTCATAAAGGTGAAGACTCCTACCTTAGAAAACTTATGAGATTTTTCTCTCTGGTCGAAACACAGTGAACTTCTCTCTCGAGCCGAATTTTTATCGGAAGCTCCCTCTCAAATATTTGTGTGTAAGTGACATCATCTTCCTGAAAAATAGTCTGTTTTTAATAAATAGTGATATTTCCGTGCAGGATCTTTATTTTATAAGTTTTGTGTGTAAGTGACCTCATTGTCTCAAAAAATAATCCATTCTTTTTAAAAATAAAATGAAATAATTATTTCTGCTTATTATCATGAATTTTAGGCGCGATAAATTTTATGCGCACACGACCTCATTATCTTGAAAAATAATCTTTTTAATAAAAATTGTGATATTTTATCTATGTTAGAAATTTTAAATGCTGTAAATTCTTAGAAAAATAAATTTATTTATTTTTCTTATCTATTGTTAGAAAATTTTAGATACTATCAAATTATTAGAAACAAATGTGATATTTCTACTTTCAGTAAAATTGTGAGATTTCTTTCTATTGTTTTAAAATATTTAGACATTGTGAATTTCATGTGCAAATGACTCCCTTATTATCTGAAAAATGATATTTTTGCATTTGATTATAGTATTGTTGTGAACTGTTTAATTGCAAATTAACATCCCATAAATTGTGATAATTCCGTATTCTTGAATTTCTATAAGAGTTTTTCTATACATATTAGATTGACAATTATACTAGAATGTCTTTACGAACTGCTACCTTTCTAAATTTGAGCCCAAAATATTTGATTGGTTATTTTTGAAATGTTATTGAAAGTGACTGTTATTAATGGTGTCATTGAGATTCATATTAATGATTTCAGTGATATGTTGAGTACATGATATTTGCTGCTTTTGAATGTTTAAAGAGATTTAGAAATAATTTAAGTATGCAAGTGGACTCATCCGGTTCGCTGATGAGGTATAAGTGGACCTACCCGGGACGCCAGTAGGGATTAAGTAGACTCATCCGGTACGTCGGTGAGGTAGAAGTAGACCTGCAGGGATTAAGTGGATCTATCTGGGACGCCGATAGGGATTAAGTGGACCCATCAGGACGCAGATGGGGTATATAGGTGACCTACTTGAGACGCCAGTAGGGTATTTTGTGAAATCCTTTGAATTATGCACTGCCGTTAAAGTGTTATGTGCATTTCAATTATTCGGATTATACTTAATTATGCATTTATTGAAAGTGAAACTGTTGATGCATTTCTGTTAATAGATCTTCTTTTTGAAAATATTGATATCTTTCAACCATGATTATTTTTAGGATTATGATGATCACTTACTGAGTAGCCAAACTCATCAAACTATAGTAAACATTTTTTCAGGATAACTGCGGATTCATTTTGAGTGCTAGTCAAGATCAACCTTGGAAGATACTGTTGTTGTGCTAGCTTTTTTTATTTACTTTGTAAGACCTCGCCACTGTAAATTTGTCCTATCAAGAGTTGTATAAATGTTTTGGACTGTCACATCTCAAGAATATCTGTATTGTAAATTCTTGGGGTGTGACAATTATGGTATCAGAGCAATAGGTTTAAGATTCTTAGGAATAGAACTTTAAAAAGAATGTACTTAAAATCACATTTATTGTGTGTACAGACCGGGATACTGTCAAGATCCAGAATAGTTGAAGCCAATATGGAAGGAATTCACAAAGCCTTGAAAAATATGGTTGCTCTAATGCAACATCAAATGGAAAACAACAATCCACCCAGGCAGTCAGTTACAGGAAATGGTGGGAGTAATGTCGAACAATTTAATAAATTAAACCCACCTTCTTTTAAGGGTGCTGTAAACCCACTGGAAGCCGAGGGATGGATTATGCAATTGGAAAAAATATTCGAGGTTATGGAATGTCCTGATGATAGGAAGGTGGCCTTGGCAGTTTTTATGTTAGAAGGTGAGGCACAACACTGGTGGCGAATGACAAAAGAAGTATTGGTCAAAGAAAATAAACCCTTGACTTGGGAAGTATTTCTAGAGGCATTTAATGAAAAGTATTTCCCAGATTTTATTCGAGACCAAAAAGAAATAGAATTTCTAGAATTAATCCAAGGAAATAGGACAGTAGCACAGTACGAGGCCAAGTTTACTGAATTGGCGAGGTTTGCACAACATATGATTAACAATGAGGCAAGAAAGGTGAAGAAATTTGAAAGGGGTCTCAGGCCAGCTATTAGAAGCAGAATATCAGTCTTGAAATTGAGAACTTATGTTGAAATAATGGATCGAGCCCAAATTGTTGAAAAAGATTTTGAAGATTACCAAAAGACGAAAAATCAGAACAGTCATGTTAGACCTACATCATCTAATCGACAACAGTTTGAAAGGCCAAACAAGAAGCCAAGGCCCTCGCCATTTCAAAACCCAATAGAACCATGTAGAAAATGTGGGAAAAATCATGGATCAAGCCCTTGTTATTGGAATACCGGAGCCTGTTTTAAATGTGGAAAATTGGGACACCAGATTAGACAATGTCCTAGCTTACAGACACAACAGTTTCCAAAGCAGAGAGAGATAGCTTCAAAGCCTCAGATGAAGGGAAGAGTATTTACGATTACCGAGCAAGACGCTCAGGCCTCAAAATCAGTGATCCAATGTACTCTTACTATCTTCCAAAAAGTAGCTCATGTTTTGATTGATCCTGGATCTACTCATTCATTTGTGTCACAACACTTTACATGCCACTTAAAGGTAGAACCAGGACAATTAGAATACATTCTAGAGGTAGCCACACCGATGGGAGATTCAATTAACACCAATATAGTGTACAAATCTTGTGTAATAAAGATAGAAGAAAAGGAACTGTTGGTTGATTTAATACTCCTGGAAATTCAAGATTTTGATGTAATCTTAGGCATGAATTGGCTTTCTGCATACCATGCAAGTATTGATTGTTATAAGAAAATTGTTACCTTTAGTATTCCAAATCAACCAGTATTTTAATTCAATGGTGTCAAAGAAGACTCCCCATCATATTTAATCTCTTGTATTCGAGCTAATCGCCTCCTTCGAAAAGGGTGTCAAGGCTTTCTTGCCTATATCAAAGAAGATAGGAAGGAAGAAATAAATTTGGATACCACTCCGGTTATCCGAGAATTTCCCGATGTTTTTCCAGAAGAATTGCCAGGATTACTGCTTGACAGGGAAATTGAATTCTCCATTGAATTATTGCCAAGGGTAGCACCAATTTCTAAAGCACCTTACAGAATGGCTCCTGCAGAACTTAAAAAACTGAAACAACAATTGGAAGAATTATTAGATAAAGGTTTTATCAGGCCCAGTGTGTCACCTTGGGGTGCTCCAGTACTGTTTGTCAAAAAGAAAGATGGGACTATGAGATTGTGTATTGATTATAGACAGTTGAACCAAGTGACAGTGAAAAATAAGTATCCATTACCTAGAATTGATGATTTATTTGATCAATTACCAGGATCACAAGTGTTTTCAAAAATTGATCTTAGATCTAGATATCATCAGCTTAAGATTAAAAGTGAAGATGTACTCAAGACAGCTTTCAGAACAAGGTATGGCCATTATGAATTTTTAGTCATGCATTTTGGATTAACCAATGCACCGGCTACATTTATGGATTTGATGAATCGGATCTTTAAGCCCTTTTTGGATAAATTTATTGTGGTATTCATCGATGATATTTTAATTTATTCCAAGAATCAGAAGGAACATGAGCAGCATGTAAGAATGGTAATGCAAATATTAAGAGAGAAGAAATTGTATGCCAAACTTAGTAAATGTGAATTTTGGCTTGAACAAGTGACATTTTTAAGACATGTCATATCAAAGGAAGGTCTATCAGTTGATCGTGCAAGGTTGAAGCCGTTGTTAATTGGAAACAACCAAGTAATGTGACTGAAGTTCGAAGCTTTTTGGGATTGGCAGGATATTACAGAAAATTTATAGAAGGATTTTCTCGAATCGCAACCCCATTGACTCGATTGACACAAAAGAATGTCAAATTTGAGTGGACAAGTGAATGTGATGAGAGTTTTCAAGAACTAAAAGTTCGATTAACTTCAGCACCTATTTTAACTATTCCTGAGGGGAGTGGGGGATTTGTGATTTATAGTGATGCTTCACATAAAGGTTTGGCTGTGTATTAATGCAATATGGGAAAGTAGTGGCATATGCATCCAGACAGTTGAAAGAATATGAGAAAAAATATCCAATTCATGACTTGGAGCTAGCAGCAATAGTATTCGCTTTGAAAATATGGAGGCATTATCTATATGGTGAGCAATTCGAAATATACACGGATCATAAGAGTTTGAAATACCTCTTCTCTCAGAAAGATTTAAATATGCGACAGATAAGATGGATGGATTTCTTAAAAGATTATGATTGTACAATCCATTATCATTCAGGAAAAGCTAACGTTGTGGCCGACGCTCTAAGTAGAAAATATACGGGAGTCTTAGCTCATCTAATGATCCAAGAAATGAGATTGTTAGAGGAAATAGTGGATTGACATCCAACTCCATCCATTAATGGTGTGGTAAGTATGATTGCCAACATTAAGGCGGAACCCCAATTAATCCAACAGATTCGATTGGCACAAAAGAAAGACCCTCAGCTTATAACAATTATAGAAGAGGTGAAGCAAGGAAAGAGAGATGAATTCTCTATATGTAGTGAGGATTTGCTAAGATTCAAAGGTCGGGTTTGTGTCTCGAATGATGAGAGTCTGAAGAAAGCTATCTTAGAAGAAGCACATCATTCTCGTTATACGATACATCCCGGAAGTACTAAAATGTATCAGGACCTGAAGAAAATCTTTTGGTGGAATAATATGAAAAAAGAGGTAGCACTATTTGTGTCTAAATGCCTAACATGCCAGCAAGTAAAAGCTAAACATCAAAGGCCCGCTGGGTTGTTGCAGCCTTTACCCGTGCCAGAATGGAAGTGGGAGCACATCTCTATGGATTTTGTCTCTGGCTTGCCAAGAACAAATTCAGGACATGATAGCATTTGGGTCATTGTGGACCGGTTGACCAAAGCTGCCCACTTTCTACCGATTCGCACGACGTACACTTTGGATCGACTGGCTCAGTTGTACATTAAGTAAATAGTGCGGTTGCATGGAGTTCCTATCAGTATTGTATCGGACAGGGATACTCGGTTTACTTCTAAATTTTGGGCTAGACTACAGTCAGCCATGGGGATGAGACTCACCTTTAGTACTGCCTTTCACCCCCAAACTGATGGACAATCGGAAAGGACCATCCAAACCTTGGAAGATATGCTGAGGGCATGTGTTATTGACTTTACAGGAAGCTGGGATGACCATTTACCCCTAATTGAGTTTGCTTATAATAATAGCTTCCAAGCCAGTATTCAGATGGTACCATATGAAGCCCTGTATGGAAGGAAATGCAGGTCACCCATATGTTGGGACGAGGTTGGTAAAAGAAAGCTTTTGGGGCTAGAAATTATCCAGATAACCACAGATAAAATAGCATTAATTCGTGAAAGGCTCAGGACAGCTCAGTGTCGGCAAAAGACTTATGCCGATAACTGAAGGAGAGATCTTGAATTTGAGGAAGGTAATCGAGTTTTCCTAAAAATCTCACCAATAAAGGGCATTATGAGATTCGGTAAGAAAGGAAAGTTGAGCCCACGTTACATCGAACCATTTGAAATCCTAGAAAGAATCGGAGGTGTCGCTTATGGACTTGCCTTGCCACCTGAATTGGCAAACGTCCATAATGTCTTTCATGTATCTTCACTACGAAAATATCAGCCCGACCCATCCCATATCTTGAAATATGAACCTTTACCGTTCAGGAAGGACCTATCTTTCAATGAGCAGCCAATTTTGATACTGGATAGAAGGGTGCAAGTGTTGCGCAAGAAGGAGATTCCTTTCGTCCGTGTATTATGGCAGTACCATTCAAGAGAAGAGTCGACTTGGGAACCAGAAGACGATATCAGAGAAAAATATCCCTATCTTTTTCAATAATCAGGTACACAAATTTAGAGCACTAAATTTCTTTAACAGGGGAAGAATGTAACAATCCTAAACTTTCAAAAAAAAAAAAAAAAAACTATTAATACATGACAATTCGTTTGAACATGAGGTCCTTAAGGACCATCGTTACTTTTAAAAGCTTTGTGTTTCCTTGCTCTTGCCACGTCCACTAAAGGACGTGGGCTTTAGGTGTTTAAAGCGTAAACTAACGCTCACACCTGTAACGTAATAAAAGCTTTAGGTGTTTAAAGCGTAAACTAACGCTCACACCTGTAACGTAATGAAAGAATAAAATAATATGTTAGTAGAATTTAAATTCAGAACGGTGAAGACTCCTACCTTAGAAAACTTATGAGATTTTTCTCTCTGGTTGAAACACAGTGAACTCCTCTCTCGAGGCGAATAGTTATCAGAAGCTCCCTCTCAAATATTTGTGTAAGTGACATCATCTTCCTGAAAAATAGTCTGTTTTTAATAAATAATGATATTTCCGTCCAGGATCTTTATTTTATAAGTTTTGTGTGTAAGTGACCTCATTGTCTCGAAAAATAATCCATTCTTTTTAAAAATAAAATGAAATAATTATTTCTGCTTATTATCATGAATTTTAGGCGCGATAAATTTTATGCGCACACGACCTCATTATCTTGAAAAATAATCTTTTTAATAAAAATTGTGATATTTTATCTATGTTAGAAATTTTAAATGCTGTAAATTCTTAGAAAAAATAAATTTATTTATTTTTCTTGTCTATTGTTAGAAAATTTTAGATACTATCAAATTATTAGAAATAAATGTGATATTTCTGCTTTTAGTAAAATTGTGAGATTTCTTTCTACTGTTTTAAAATATTTAGACATTGTGAATTTCATGTGCAAATGACTGCCTTATTATCTGAAAAATGATATTTTTGCATTTGATTATAGTATTGTTGTGAAATGTTTAATTGCAAATTAACATCCCATAAATTGTGATAATTCTGTATTCTTGAATTTCTATAAGCGTTTTTCTATACATATTAGATTGGCAATTATGCTAGAATGTCTTTACGAACTGCTACCTTTCTAAATTTGAGCCCAAAATATTTGATTGGTTATTTTTGAAATGTTATTGAAAGTGACTGTTATTAATGGTGTCAGTGAGATTCATATTAATGATTTCAGTGATATGTTGAGTACATGATATTTGCTACTTTTGAATGTTTAAATAGATTTAGAAATAATTTCAGTATGCAAGTGGACTCATCCGATTCGCCGGTGAGGTATAAGTGGACCTACCCGGGACGCCGGTAGGGATTAAGTGGACTCATCCGGTACGCCGGTGAGGTATAAGTGGACCTGCAGGGATTAAGTGGACCTATATGGGACACCGATAAGGATTAAGTGGACCCATCAGAACGCTGATGGGGTATATAGGTGACCTACTTGGGACGCCAGTAGGGTATTTTGTGAAATCCTTTGAATTATGCACTGCCGTTAAAGTGTTATGTGCATTTCAATTATTTGGATTATACTTAATTATGCATTTATTGAAAGTGAAACTGTTGATGCATTTCTGTTAATAGATCTTCTTTTTGAAAATATTGATATCTTTCAACCATGATTATTTTTAGGATTATGATGATCACTTACTGAGTAGCCAAACTCATCAAACTATGGTAAACATTTTTTCAGGATAACTGCGGATTCATTTTGAGTGCTAGTCAAGATCAAACTTGGAATATATTGTTGTTGTGCTAGCTTTTTTTATTTACTTTGTAAGACCTCGCCACTGTAAATTTGTCCTATCAAGAGTTGTATATATGTTTTGAACTGTCACATCTCAAGAATATCTGTATTGTAAATTTATGGGGTGTGACAAAAACCTATGGGCTCACGGATACGGATCGGGTCCCAAGTCCTAAATCCTCATTTCGAGTACGGGTACAAATATGGGGGAGGAGGAGCGAATAAAGCACCTAAAGGCTAAAAACAAAAAAGGGATAAAGACATTGAATGTTGTTGGGTTTATGTGGTTTTAAATGCCTTATGAGTGCTTGTAAAATGAAATGATATAGTGGAACATGAACTCAATGAAAGTGTGGTCACTCGTGGACTATACTAAGCAAACGATGTTTGTAGATACCGGAATGTGCTTGACGATCTAGGTCAGTCGGTTGGGAAGAACCCATGTTACCTGAGCATAAAGAACAAATCGATAAAGGATCTAATGGGTTAGCCCTTGATGAGATCGGAGAATATGCCAGGATAAGTGAGCCGAGGGACTATGTGACCCTTGTGTATGATGGTCGCCTACAGAGACAGGGGCCAAAAACCTCATCCATGTACCATGACACGGCATGCATATCAATAGATCATTTGGGAAAGCCAGAAATCCACCTTTTAAAGTAAAGCGTATGCATGTGCGAGAGATACCCCTATGCACCATAGAGTTGTGGTCGCATAAGGTCTTGATGACTTTGACTTGTCTCTAGGGGAGGATCAAAAATCCACAAACTGTGATTGCGATTCCTTAGCTCATCGGTCGGACTTTGGCGACCCGCTAATGAGGGCCTGCTTGGACTGTGGGTCATGGGAAACACTAGGTCGGTCTGATAAAGCAAGTGTGGTCTGTAGTCCACAGTTGAAGGTGGAGTGCCCCATGATTGTTGATTCCTAAACCATATGGATCATTTTCCCATCAAATAAATTTAATTGTATTTGTTTTATAATGGAAATTATTTTAATATTATTATTTGAATTTTTATGAACCCCTGGATATTTTATTTATAATTTTTGGATTTATAAAATTAAAGATATTGATTTTACAATTGTTTAATTATTCAAATAATATTTTAAAATATTTTTATTAATTTTAAATATATAAAAATATCATTGGGGTCTATTGTGCACATGGGCCCACCATATTTTTATAAGGTGGGGCCCATGAGTGCCTCCCTTGGGTGGCACGCCCCACCCTTATTCTCTTTCTTATTTTTTGGTGATATGACATGTGGCCATATGATTGGAAGATATTGACTAAATATTGACTTGATATATCTTTGAAAGATTTTGTGGAAAGATTGAGTAGACTTGTGTTATTTTATGGTATGCACAATATTTTGATTAGATTTAATTTATTTAATTTATATTAATGAAAAAATGGTTTAGGAAAAGGGGATAATGGTTCATACATCTTTCATAATGTTGATGGCACGTTTATAGAATGGATGACTCAGATCTCTCACCCCACAAGTCACCCTTGATCGACAGTCTACGTTCACTCTCACAAGAAAAGACAAGCCAAAGAAAACCCTAAGAAACCCTAATCTGATTCAAAGCCTATAAAAAGGGATTGTCTCTACCAAAAAATTTCTACACTTTATCTTTCTATATCTCCCTCTAAAGAAAGTTTATCTCTCTCGGGTTTGATCTCTCTCTCCCACATTGTGAAAGACCTTAAGGGTTTAGGTTATGGAGTTCTTCTTTCCTATCCCTCAAATATGAATTTATGGCTAAGGGTTTTAAGGTTTAGCAAAAAGAGAATTCATCTCTCTTAAATCAGTTGCTAAGAGAATTCACCTAAAGTTTGAGTTTGTGATCAAAAGGGTTCATGTTCCGTCGGTGTGGCTTGGCCGAAATTTGCTTTTCTGATTCAAGATTGGAGCTAGATCGTTGATCCCGTGCCATCAGATGGTAGTGACTGAGTGTGGGGTATAGTAAGCCCGATTGAGGTATCTCCGGCACTCCTCCTTTTGTTTCTTGCAATCTTATCGTTTATTCTCAAGCACAATGCGTAGTTGTTTTAATGACATCAAGTTGTTAAGATCTTCGTTTATTGTTATGCTGATTTTATTTTGAAATTTATATCATGATAATAAAGACCACCTGTAAGTGATCTTTTGCCGAAAGAAATGAGTGAAAAAAAAATGTATTCCCCTGTAAAAAATCAATAGGTCTTTTTTTCATTAGTATCAGAGCTATTGATACTTGATGCCATTAGTTATATGTTTTCTCTTTATTGGGTTAGATCAAGCTTGGGAATGAGATATAAGAAAGCTAATGACCTTTGTGGTCAAGAAATACACCCACGGTTAAAACTTATTGCAAATATTCCAACACCGAAAAGGCACTCTGCATAATGAATATTCTGGGCTATATTGGAGTACTGATATGATTACTATAATGAGGTATTTTTCTATTACATACTTCAGTGATATTTTGTGTCCTTAAGAGTAGGATCTACCTGAAAATTTTTAGTAAAAGATCCCAAGGGAATTAAGAGTTATAGAATCATCAATGAAGGGTGTCAGTTCTGACCCTGTAAAATCCAAGAACTATCCATTGAGTTCCGTGATTTTTCCACCAATCATATGATTTTATTTCTTGTTGAAAATGTTAAAGTAACTCACAAAATTGAGTCTACTTTCAAGCAAAAAATGCTTCATCGAGAAATTCTATGTGGTTTGAAAGATATGATCAATTTATTGAAGGGTACGCAAGTACCATTTTCTGCAACTAAAACTATTTCTATTACTTAGAAGTCATAATTTTATTTCTATACTTAACAGAATGTTTTATGGCCCACACTAAATTTTGAGACTTCCATTTTAAGTCTATTTCTAATAAAATTTATTTGAAAGAGAAATATCTATGGGAAGAGAGGAATAAAAATTTTAGATTGAAAAGATGTCATCCTGTATTTTCTGTAATTTGGTATGTTCTTCTTTGAAACATGAATAACTATATTTATCAAGCCTACTTAGCAAAGTCATATGAGGCTTGTAGAAATATATGTGTTATCATTATGTGTCTAATTTCAAACAAAATTGGTTTGAAAGGGAAACTCCATGATGGTAGAGAGAAAAGATAATTTTACTAGATAGTGTTTATCCTGAAATTCTGCAGTATGATTTATTTTGTTACGTGAATGTCACTTATTTATTTCTCTGAAGAAAAATATGATTTGGGTTTCAAACTATGATGTTGTGATTTTATTTTGAGTCTAGTTTTCAACACTAAAGACTTTAGGAAGAAATTCTTTGAGAATTAAGAGAAACAGTTTTGTATTGAGAGGTGCCCAATCTGATTTTCTGTATAGAAAATTGATTCTGACCTAAATGTCACTGAAACGAAGACTCACTATATGGTATGATTTAAGAATAGAACTGAGCATTATTTTATATTTTTTTAGGTTATTTCAATGCTCAAAAGGATTCGGAAATAAACTTTTTATGAGTTGACAGATATCATATTTTTATCATGGGATGCTCATGTTCTATGCTGAAGTAAATTAAAAGATGTGGCATGTTAAGATACATCATTGAATTCCCAATTATGAAAACTTTTAAGACTTATTTTAAAAGGCTTTATAGTGTTCATGAGTATGGTTTATTATAGTACAACTTTCGGAGAGATGTAATGCAGAGTTAGCAAGATAAAAGACTATATGAGAAGCGTATTCGATCTGAAAATAGCAGAAAGAAGAAGAAATACAATACCTATAAAAGCATCTTGGTTTCCACGAAATGAAGGGATATAGAGAGAGACTTGGTGGAAGCGTAGAAATACTAAAGATCAGTGAGAGAATCGAAATTGTGATATTTGAAATAATGGGATGAAGAAGAGATTTTCTTTACGGTGTAAGACAAGAGAATCCAAGTGCCGAAGAAATGGACACTTCGTAGCATGTGAAACCAATGACTTATATATTCTCCAACAGTTGCATGTACTTCCAAGATCACAAAAGCTTGTCAAACAAGTAAAAGTAATGAATCAAGAAAGCCCAGGTACCACACTACATGGTTTTGAAGTATGAAATCTATCCCACATTATAGGGAAAGGTCATATAGGGGAAGATGATTCAATAACTTTATTTAATATGCTTTGATTAAATTTTGGCTAATTGTTTTATAAATATGTATGGAGTGTATGGACATTAAGTGATAAGTATTAACAAATTTGAAAGAGCTGATTTTGAATACTTTGTATTTTTGTGCCTCCTTGTGCTACTTAAGATAGTAATACACATGGATATGTGATTTGATCAACGACTTTGAGCCTTAAGGATTAAACATGAGAGATGGGTGTGGCTCATTCAAATATGTAAGCATAAAGGGAGAGTTCTGATGAAACTTGGTCTTGGTGACCATCCTCTCAATGATGTCCATAATATGATGTGCTGCAGGTGATGATGATCTCTTGATAAATTCTCCGTAATTGCCAAAAAGGAAGTATTTTGTCAAGGCTTTAATAGACATTATTTAGTCGCGCTTTATTTTGGATAAAATTATAAGATGGTATATATGATTTGTTTTTATGGCTATAAACTTGACTTGGTAGGAAATTAAAGGTCAATACGGTAAAATGATTTATGAAGGCTAAGCATGTATTTTATAATTAAATTGGATGATTTGAAAAAAGCCTAGGTTTATGAATATGGTTTTGAGAAAACCACATAGTCTTGCAAGGTCCATTAAGTTTTTATGAAAATCATTTTAAATTGTCATACTATTATATAATTATTGCTTGTAAATGCATATGTATATATATATATATATATATACCAAATCAATTTTTTTTTTATTAAAAAGAAAAACATTATGTCTTGAAGGTATTTATAAAAGTGGGAGAACAACTATCAACCACAGTTTTTTTTTTTAAATACCTATATGACTTAACCCATATTTCTAGTTATTTAGAATCCTCGATTACCTAAGACTTTGAACCATAGGGAATGTTGTAGGAATGCCATCATGTTGGGCTTCCCTAACACATGTTATATTGATTAGATAACTTGATTTGTATGAATTTACTACCAAGATGTCTAGTGTGGTTGAACATTTGTAGTTTATGAAGATTTTTGCATATTATGAAACCAACAGGTATTGAATTACATATTACATGAGACTTGATATGCTACATCATGATATATGCATAAGAATGTTGAGAATGTATATGTTGTATGTGCAATGATTGAGTGGGAGTTGTTATAGTCCCACCTAGGTCTATGAAAATGGTTTTGAGAAAACCACATAGTCTTGCAAGGTCCATTAAGTGTTTATGAAAATCATTTTAAATTGTCATACTATTATATAATTATTGCTTGTAAATGCATATATATAATATATATATATATATATATATACCAAGTCAATTTTTTTTTATTAAAAAGAAAAACATTCTGTCTTGAAGGTATTTATAAAAGTGGGAGAACAACTATTATGCACTGTTTTTTTTTTAAAATACCTATATGCCTTAACCCATGTTTCTAGTTATTTAGAATCCTCGATTACCTAAGACTTTGAACTACAGGAAATGTTGTAGGAATGCTATCATGTTGGGCTTCCCTAACACATATTGTGTTGATTAGATAACTTGATTTGTATGAATTTACTACCAAGATGTCTAGTGTAGTTGAACATTTGTGGTTTATGAAGATTTTTGCATATTGTGAAACCAACAGGTATTGAATTACATATTACATGAGACTTGATATGCTACATCATGATATATGCATAAGAATGTTGAGAATGTATATGTTGTATGTGCAATGATTGAGTGGGAGCTGTTACAGTCCCACCATTTTTTTAGCTGCTTGGATATTCAGATATACAGGTGCAAGCTATCTCACAAATCCGAATGATGCGGAGTCTACATTTGGATATGTGTTCATGCTTGGAGGGAGTACAATTTCTTAGAAATCAAAGAAACAGGATGTGACGAAATTGTCCACCATAAAGGCAGAGTACGTGGCATGTTGTTTGGTGATCGAGGAGACCGTATGGATGAAGAAATTTCTTAATCGACTCGACTTTCATCTCGTGTGTTGTGAGCCAGTAATAATTTTCTGCGACAGCACAGTGACAATATGCGTGTCAAATGAGCCACGATTCCATAAGAACTCCAAGCATATAATAGCATGTTTTTATCACCAGAGGAATGAAGTGAGATTGAGAAAGATCGAGATCTAGATAAATTAAATATTTCAGTGGGAGCACCTACTAGTATTTGACATGCTAAATAGAAGAACAGAATAAAATGTTGTTCACTCATGGAACCCAAATGTTTGGTGCTAGTTGTACGGCTACAAAAGGGAGTAACTTATTTAAAGAACTCTTTTGAGCCCATGAACATACAACCCCATGCGATAAGGGTACATGATGATCTTTTGCGACAACAGGTCCATGATTCACGATGAGATGTGAAAGGTGAGCTACGACCATTTTTGGGATGAGATCCGAGCAGCAAAGATAAAAATATGTTGCCTCTATAAATCTTTTTGTGAAAGGATTGAGGACGAAAGCAATGATTAATGTATTGAGAGAATAAGTAAAAATGCATGAGAGATATTGTAATTAAGAGAGAGAGATGAGAATGAGAGAAAGTAAGAAAGAGATGATGTAAGGCCTTCAAAGGCCAAGTGGGAGATGTTAGGTTTATATGGCCTTTAAAGGCCTTATGAGTGCATATAAAATGAAATGATATAGTGGAACATGAACTCAGTGGGAGTGTGGTCCCATGTGGACCATACTAAGCACAAGATGTTTGCAGATATCGGACTGTGCTTGACGATATAAGCTAATCGGTTAGAAAAAGCCCATGTTACCTAGGCATAAAGAACAAACCGAGAAGGGTTCTAATGGGTTAGCCCTTGATGAGGTCCGAGAATATGCCCGAAAGAGTGAGCCGATGGACTGTGTGACCCTAGTGTGTGATGGTGGCAAACAGAGATAGGGGCCAAAACCTCATCCATATACCATCACATGACATGCATATCGATAGATTGTTCGAAAAAGCTAGAAATCCACCTTTTAAGGTGAAGTGTATGCATGTGCGAAAGATACCCCTATGCACCATAAAGCTGTGGTCGCATAAAATCTTGGTGACCTTGACTTGTCTCTAAGGAAGAACATGAAATTCACAAACTGTGATTACGAACCCTTGGCTCATCGGCCGAACTTTGGTGACCCGCTAAAGAGCTTCTACTTGGACTGTGGGTCATGGGAAATACTAGGTTGGTCTGATAAAACAAGTGTGGTCACTAGTCTACAGTTGAAGGTGGAGTGCCTCATGATTGTTGATTTCTAAACCATATGGATCATTTTCCCATCAAATTAATTTAATTGTATTTATTTTATGATGAAAATTATTTTAAGATTATTATTTGAATTTTTATGAACCCCTGGATATTTTATTTATAATTTTTGGATTTATAAAATTAAAGATAATGATTTTACAATTGTTTAAATATTCAAATAATATTCTAAAATCTTTTTATTAATTTTAAATATATAAAAATATCGTGGGGGCCTATTGTACATATGGGCCAGCGATATTTTTAGAAGGTGGGGCCCATGAGTGCCTCCCTTAGGTGGCACGCCCCACCCTCATTCTCGTTCCTATTTTTTGGTGATATGGCATGTGGCCATATGGTTGGAAGATATTGACTTGATATATCTTTGAAAGATTTTGTAGAAAGATTGAGTAGATTTGTGCTATTTTATTGTATACATAATATTTTGATTAGATTTAATTTATTTAATTTCTATTGATGAGAAATAGTTTAGGAAAGGGGGATAATGGTTCACGCACCTTCTATAATGTTGATGACCCATCTATGGAATGGATGGCTCAGGTCTCTCACCCCACAAGTCGCTCTTGATCAACGGTCTATCTTCAATCTCACAAGAAGAGGCAAGCCAAAAAAAACTCTAAGAAACCCTAATCTTATTCAAAGCCTATAAAAAGGGATTGTTTCTACCAAAAAATTTCTACACCTTATCTTTCTATCTCTCTCATAAGAAAGTTTATCTCTCTCATGTTTGGTTTCTCTCTCCCACATTGTGAAAGAACCTAAGGGTTTAGGTTAAGGAGTTCTTCTCTCCTATCTCTCGAATATAAATTTATGGCTAAGGGTTTTAGGGTTTAGCAAAAAGAGAATACATCTCTCTCAAACAAGGTTGCTAAGAGAATTCACCTGGGGTTTGAGTTTGTTATCAAATGGGTTCATGTTCTATTGGTGTGGCTTGGACGAATTTTGCTTTCCCGGTTCAAGATTGAAGTTAGATCGTTGATCTCGCACCATCGGATGGTGGTGACTCGGTGTGGCGTATAATAAGCCCTGTTGAGGTAATCTCCAGCACTCTTCCTTTTGTTTCTTGTAAGCTTATCTTTTATTCTCAAGCATAATGCATAGTTGTTTTAATGGCATCAAGTTGTTCAGCTATTGGTTTTATTATTATGCTGATTTTATTTTGAAATTTATCTTATTATAATAAAGACCACCTGCAAGTCATCTTTTGCCAAAAGAAAGGGGTGAAAAAAAACAAAAAAAAATGTATTCCCCGATAAAAGATCACATAGGTCTTCCTTTCAAATGCAACTATTTTTAGTGAATTGAGCTTAAAAAAATTCACTTCTTGTCATGGAATAAATTGGAGAAACAAAAGCCCCAATTCTCTCGATTAACAGCCACGATATTCACAAAACAAGCTTAAAAGAAAAAAAAAAAAAAAAGGGTAAAATGGTCGAATATGCAATTTCTAGGGCAAATCCATGAAGTATGTGTTGCGCACGAAAGCTATTAGCCCAATGGGTTGATTCTTGGCAAATAAAGCATGAAACACATATCATAAGAATAAAATATTTACGTGGTTCACCCCAAAAGGGCTATATCCATGGGCACGACAAACTGAAATCCACTATATAAATAAAAGTTAAATCATAGATTTAAGACATAGAGTTGTCTCTCTAACCCTCGACAAAACCCAATCGAGCACACCCTTTTAAGTCACTCTCTCGATCGATACGATATGTTGTTCTTCCTTCTATTTACTTCTGGCAACCATTACCGACAATACCAGAAAGAGACGCAAGAGCAACGAAAAAATGACTTTCTCTCTCACTAAAAATGAAAACCACCCAAAATTTCTATGGAAATCGTTTCTCTAGAAACTAGCATAAGAAGCTCTCTTCTCTCTAAGGAGAAGCTATTTTTCCCTTATGGTGACCCAAATAGAGTACACATATTCTTTCATCTTTCATCCCATATACATAAGGTTAGGAATTACACTAAATATGAAACTTTTTATAGATATTACATATATCTCAAAAAACCAAGAGATATCTCAAGAGTTCTAATCTTTTTTCTTTTTTTTTTCTTTAGGAAACTTATCAATATTAATCTCAATCTCACAAAATATGGGATTTTTTTATGGGGGTGATTTTGGATATTATCATATTTAATAATCTCTACCTTGATATCAAAATCAACTGCTCATCATGCCAACATCCAATTGATAGCTTCATAAATTCATCATATTTTGTAAAATAAATTTATTCATTATTCTTGTTGGAAAAATAGTATTTGGCATTAAATTTCTCCGTCTCGAACTTTGTATTCAAAACCTTTACCACTATAACGACAACCATCAACCAGGCTCTAATACCACTTGTGTACAGAAGCTCTCGGGTTAATTTTTGGCAAATAAAGTACGAGAAAAATAGAACATGTAATAAGCAATAAATAAATAACATAAAAAATTAATACCAAAATTTATGTGGTTTGTCACAAATGTGACTACATCAACAGGAAATTTTTTTTTACAAAACACTTACTTGAAAGAACTAAAGAAGAAACTCAATCGCTCATAACGCCTTCTCTCTACAATTTGTTTTCTCTACAAGAATCTAAAAAGATCATCTTCTTTCTATGCACTCTCTTTCTCTCTCTACAAAATATCCTAATACACAGATAAGAAACAAACCTACCATCCACGTGATGGCCCCTATTTTTCCGTTAGTTTCTCTCTAGAGAATCCAATGTTATATAGAAAAGGGAATCCCAAAGAGGTAAGTATGTGAGACTCAATTGCTTTCCTAAAGCCATGTGGACTCAAAGCCACATCTTAATCTACTTCAAGAACCACGGTTTATAGCATTGACCTCCAACTTATCAGAATTCTTACAATTGTAAATACATAACATGTGGTAGATCTTCTTATGTTAAAATCACTTACAAAATCAACATCAACAGTATGAACAAGAGTAATTAATTAATCTACCAAACATTGATCAAGAAGATTTGCTCAAAACCAAAAAGAACAAGCAAACATAACAAATATGCGTAAAGAGGACGTGGGAAGAAGCAATTAACGCAGTTTTTTCCAAATCAAGAGAAAAGTTGATTTTAAATTAACCATGTCCCTCACTCGTGACAACTAATCGAGACATGACAAAAAAAGGAACTAGATTTGTGCAATTCACACGATTTCCTATCCATTCCATTAACTATTAAAGAGAGGGGTTTTTGAGGCGGTATATTTCCCCTTTTTCTTGATGGTAATGTGCAGTGGGCAAATTTGGTACATATGAAAATACTTTCACTGAAAGTATTTCCAATAAGTTCCCTTGAGAGCTTGCATATTCAAATGTTGATGGGGGGCTTGTAGGAAAATGAGACAAATATTATCTTAGAAAGAAGGTAATTGGGTTCAAACATTTAACAAATTTAAAGGGTGATGAGTAAGATAATGGGAATTGTTATAAAGTCAAGATAGCGGTAATGTTGAGGAAAAATATTAATTTTTATTCTCTTTCAACAACGATAACGCCAAAAGTTAACCAAAATAAGAGGTTGAATTTCTTAATAGGCAATCTTAGAGAACACATGTTTGGGTTCTCTTTTTAGTTTGAGAGAAAGCCAGGTTCTTGTTGCTATCAAAGATTTTGGTGAATAAAACAAAGCTCGCTGCATGCACGACTCAAATCCATGAATCTTCTTAACAAGTACATTGAAGTCTTATTCCCCAAATTCCCTTAAATAAAAAAATACTCAAATCCATGAGTCTTGCTTTTTTCCTCTCTAGACAATTTACAAAGGAATTTTTACGGGCTAAATTATATTGTTCAGCCTTTATTTTATATACTCTAAGCACTTCACCAAAAGAATATGAATTTTCATTTATATTTTAAAGGGTGCAGTTGGCATACAGATGCATCCGTAGTTGTAAAGGTAAGTTGCACTTTCAAATTTTATAATGGTATATAATTTTGATGTAAAATGTTCCTAGGATTATTTCAAAATCTATTTTATATCTAATTATAAAATTTAAATTTCTAAAATGGTTAAAATCAAGTAGATCTATAAACATATGAAAATCTTGAAAATGGACGGTGTAGATAATATGTTGTAAAATGTACTATTTATGACACTTAAAATCTTTTTATTTTTCATGGTCATACATCTCGATGTCGAGATGATCAATCAAAGGGTTTTTTAATATTAAAACTACTTTTTCCGATAGATTTTTGATATGCATCTGTAGTTCTACATATAGGATTGCAACCTTATATAAACTTTTTCTTATTTTAAAAGAGATGACGTTAATATCTTTTTATTAATATTTGGTACAAAGAAAAGTCCTCCAACAAAATATCCCCCCTTTTATTTATCTAAACATATTTCATTGTCATTTTTATTTCTTTTGCAACATATATCTAGAAAACCTAAAAGTAGTTATTTCGGATAATCCAAATTAAAAAAACAGTGATGCAATACAATATAATTTGTATTTGAAGGTAAGTCATTTCACTTCATTGAGAGTTTTGCAATTTTTCAGTGGAGCATGTATGTGGTGGTTCTGCATAACCAAATTGTACGTTTTCCCATCATAAACTTAGTTTTGGGGTTTTTTTGTGACTTTTAAGTTTTAAATAATCTCACAATGTAAACATTTATTGACGAGAAAAATAAATTCTTTATCTTGAAATTATACATCTAATCGACATCAATTGATGACTCAGAGTTAATTGCATAAAGTGAATTGGTTTGAAGCTTTTTGTTAGTTTCAAGTTATTTTTCTTTAGTAGTAAAAAGATGAGCAATGATCCAATGCAACAGCTGTATCATAGTACAATGCAACAACATTTTTACAAAACTATGTTTGTGGTATTTGTATGACTTCAAATTTCATCCATACACTCTCTTCATCTCAATAATCAATCCCCCCCAAAAAAAAAGTTTAATTTGAACCCTAGATATAGTCAAAATGAGTCCCATCTAAAAAAGAATCTAGACCATTCATTTTGTGAATTTTAAGATCTTAGCCTTTATAAACTCAAAATCATTTTTTTCGTTTTTAACATTATTCATCTAATGATAATAAAATCCATCCAAAAAAATTAGAAATGAAAAAATCCTTCTAAGGCTTAGATCTAAGCGTCTCACCAAAATAAACGGCCTATGTTAATTAGGCTAAAAAAATACTTTCTAGGTTCTGTTTTTTTGTTCATTAGAATGAATAAAGTGTATATTTCAAATTTTGGATCAAACAAATGGCCATAAGATGGTTTTTTAAGGTTGTTGCATCATATTACTATACAAAAGTTGCATGAAATCATTGCCCTAAAAAGATATATATAAAAAATAATTGAGAGTAAATTATAGATCTGATCGACACCAAATTGATGGCCCAAATTTAATGTCATAAAGTGCATTGGTTTGAAGCTTTTTGTTAGTTTCAAGTCATTTTTTTTAGTATTAAAAAGAGATGAATAAAGAATAATTGAGAGCTTTGGAGTCGGATAAGTCCCGGTGACAATTTGGATCCTCGAAACCAACAATGTTCTTTCCTTTTTCTTGTGTTGATTTATCATTTGCTATTTATTTTTATTTATTATTTACACAAAGTAGGGAAAATTGTGGTGTTGATGCATGATGTAGGTAGTCATTTAAAATCGATGTCGTGCTTCATGGCAGTTACAAACGATCGCTGATAATTGCTGAACTAGACTTACTACACATAGATAGTCTGTTACACATGTCTTTCGTGAGGCAACTATGGTTGTTGATGCCCTCGCTAAGAGAGCATCCTTTGGCCCCAACGCTACTATTTGCCATTGTCGTCCGCCAGATTTTATTTCTTCGTTGCTATTTTATGATCTGGCGCAACTGCTCTATTATAAGATTATATGGTAAATGTGCTTTCCTTTCTTATTTAATTAATGAAAAACGGATGTGGGTATTTTCCCCCACTGACTTACCCAAAAAAAAGGTGGGAAAATTACAAATACTAAAACTAAAGTAAAACGATGAGAGATTATGCCAACTTTCAGGTTTTGCATGGTAGTCCACCCTAAAAAGTTCCTCCACAAGACCTAAAATAAATCTTCTTTGTTTCTTCTCCTTTTTTTTTGTCCAATAATTATATATTTATAGAGGAAATATCCTCAAATCTAAATCTAACTCGTTCTGTAAGAAACCTTAAATAATATTAAACTATAATCCTCCGCCTTAAAAAAGAGGGTAAACTTTCAATTTATGCATCAATTTTCTAAAACAAAAGAAGACATAAACACCTTAAAATAAAACTAGAAAACCAAAATAAATCCAAATTTTAATCTCTAAAAAATAATAGAATAAGAAATAAAAAAACAATTGATTCTCCCATTCTCCTAGGGTTGGAAGAAATTTTACCTTGCTTTTGTTGCATTCATCACGTTCTTCAAAGGCCATTTGAATAATGGTGATGAATTCCCACCGTTTATTTGGGTACTTTGTCTTTTTTAACATGAATTAATTAATCAAACATTTTATGTGCAATTAACAAGTGAAACTTTGGGATGTCAAAGATCATTTTGTTTTCTCTTTCAAGGTCCTCATGCCATACTGGAAGATAAACTTTGATATAGGAATCACATTGATGTTCCTCAAATCGTGATTTTTACCTCAAAATTTGCCAATTACATATATGATCGACATCCATGGTTAAGCTTGGAACTCGATTTATCCCTAGTATGAGATTTAGTACCGAATCTATGGGATTGTGAGTACCCTTTTCTTGATAATAAATAATTTCTAATTGTTACAACTGTTGATTACTTTCACTAAATCTCTCCTTGAAATTTGTGGACCTCATCTCGAATACCTTTTATCTAAGGGTATGACCCTTAATAAAACAGAATAGCAGACCAGAATTCATGTCGTCGATCCCAATTAATAGGGAAAATGATCTGATAATAATGATGATGATAAACATGAATACCTTTTATAGCTATTTTTATACCTCTTTAATTTATTGCTTCACACCCTCCATAATTTGTAGGAATATATCCTTAATCGTAAGAGTGGATTTTTGTACTATTGTGATGGATCTTCTAAGT
This sequence comes from Amborella trichopoda, assembly GCF_054954075.1. Lineage (NCBI taxonomy): Eukaryota > Viridiplantae > Streptophyta > Magnoliopsida > Amborellales > Amborellaceae > Amborella > Amborella trichopoda. The sequence goes on along the minus strand of NC_142341.1, from coordinate 44,717,848 downwards.
TCTAATAACAATTGAGGTAAGTAAGATAAGAACATAAAACAAATAAATCAAAAATTTAAAAATAAAAATAAAAGAAAGAGATTATACCCTATCAAAAGATTTTCAAAGTAGTTCACACCAAAAAGAGTTTTCACAAGACCCATAACATATGTTTCTTCTTTCTCATCTTTTTTGTTGTCCAATAGTTAGATATTTATAGAAGAAAAACCCTGAAACCCAATTTTCCTTTAAAAAATCCCTAATCAATATTAAATCCTAGCCTATCATATTTTATAAATTAAGCTTCTAATTCCTTCCCTCAATTTTTTAGGACAAAATAAGACACCAATATCCTAAAAGAAAACTAGAAAACCCAAATAACCCTAAACTTAAATTTCAATATAAAAAAAAAAAAAAATTGAAATTGCATCAATATAGGATTATCTTATGAGCATATCTTGTAGGAGCAAATAGGATACACACTGACAAATTACAAATTAGGAGGATTCTTTTTTTAACCCAATATTTTGTAAAATACTTAATTTACAAATAGAAATTGATTTTGTACCCTTAAAACGAAGATTTGACACCATCTATCAAATGGATTCCCGCAATTTAGTAGTAGAGCAGATGTTCAACTAGATCGCTTTTAGTGCATGAAAGTAATTATTATTTAGATTGGTTACCAAAATAATTATCATGATGATCACTCGTATCAATAAATATCATATGAAAGTTTTGGGATCAACTAAAATGCCCTTTGAAAGTGTTTGGCCCTTGAGACCATGTTTACAATTTGCTCCCATGGGAACACAAAATATATTTCCTTATTTTATTTTTAACAATCAATCATTTCATTTGCATTTATTTATTTGTTTATTTAATTAAAAGTTCATAAAATATGCTTCAAGGCCAATTATTCTGATAAATAATTATTTTGTATTTTTTTTTATTTGATGAGAGTATGTATTGTGCCCCAATGCGGGCAAAAAATCCACATACCACCTCAAGAAAATGAACTACTTTGGAGGATTTTCTTGATTTGAAATGTTCTGTCCACTTTGCAATCAGATGACAATGGTCAATAAAAATAGAAAGGGAAATTATTGTAAATATATCTTAATTTAAGTTTAATTGGAAAAAAAACTTTAAACTTTTGTTTTTCTCGTCTGCGCCTTTTTTTTCTCATTTTTAGTTTTTTTTTTTTTAGCAAAATGACATTCACAGTAGTCGTATTACTGTAATAGTTAGTGCATCTTATACGGTACTTTAAGTACCATAATACTTAGAGAATTTTATACGGTACTTTAAGTACCATAAATTTACACTAACACTAACTCTTATACGGCATTTTAACTATTGTAAACACTAACCCATGTTATCGGCATTTAAAATACGGTAAATCCTTTTCTCATACTGTTTATCTCTTTCATCTATAATTATTTTTATGTTTGTCTCTTCTTTCTCTCTCTAATTTTTTTTAATATTTATCTGTTCTTTCTCTCTCTAATTCTTTTTTATCTTTTCTTTCTCTCTCTCTAATCTCATCATCGTTTCCTTAGAGAGAGTAATCAAACACTGACTTCAGCTTTGCAAAACAGAGGACATGATCTATTTAAGGAAACGATGATGAGATTGTAGAGAGAGAAAGAAGAGATAAAAAAAGAATTAGAGAGAGAGAAGAGATAAATATTAAAATTAGAGAGAGAAAGAAGAGATAAACACAAAAAGAATTAGAAATGAAAGAAATAAATATAAACAGAACAAGAAAATGATTTACAACATTTTAAGTGCCTTATAAGATGGGTTAGTTTTTACGGTACAAAAAATGTCATATAATAGATTTTAGTTTTTACGGTACTTAAATTATCTAATTGGCTTCACGGTCATGGGCAGAGTTTTACAGTACTTGAAGTACCGTAATATTACTTGAAGTTATTACCGTATTTCAAATACCATATAAAATGATATGTATTACAGTAGTAAGACCACTGTAAATGTCATTTTGGTAAAAAAAACAAGCCAAAAATGAGGAAAACGAATGTAGATGAGGTAAACGAAAGTTTGAGGTTTTTTATCCAATTAATCATAAATTAAGGTATATTTTCGATAATTTCCCAAATATAAAATAACTTTAAGCACAAAAAAAACCTAGATTTGAGCGTCTAAATATTGAGTAGTCTATATACATGCCTAGGGCATTATTTTTTAGGGAGTAATGATCCTATGAGATTCACCCACACCCATGTGTGCAGGACCCCAAAAAGATCATCATTAAATTTGACACAGATCTCTAGAAAAGTCAAGTTCTACATCCATGTGATAACTTTTTTAAAGACCTATATCAAATTTAATAGTGATACTTTGGGGTTCTACACACATGGATGTGTGAGGGTCTCATAAGATCATTACTCTTGTTTAAGTCGATACAATGATGTATTCACATCTTTCTTTATTGGTTGGCATATTTCCAAAATTTGAGGTCCTACAAGTACTTCTTGTTAGGGTTCTGCCCAATGGTGCAAATGTCCTTGCTCTCATATGAACATGTAAGATGATGAATATTCTAATATATGAATTCATAACCATATAATCATGAAAGAACACTAGTGATCTACACAATCAAAGAAAAAATATAAGTTTGAGAAAATATTGAGGGTGGCCTGGAGAACTATTAGGATGGTCTTTCTAGGGGTGAACAATATACATAGGCTTATGTAGGAGGCAAGATATTTCTAAAAGAATTTCTCTAGAATTACCAAAAATAGTAAGGTTTTTGTTGCATTTTTAAAGACCAAGAAATCAAGCCAGGGATTTTAACCAACCATTGCTAGCATAAAATTATACACTTTACATATTATTCATATTTCATCCCTATTGATTTTTGGAAATGTAGACGACCATTTACTTTTGAAACAAGGAGGTTACAGTTATCATTAACTGTTAGATTTGAAATTAGGTAGTTGAGAATGTGTTACTATTTGGGTACAAAGTCCGAAATAAAATTTCTCAAATGTTGTAATGCACTTTTTATTTATTGGATTTCACATCCAATGACTAAAAGTGATTGTGATCTCCTTGTACAAAAAGTAAATAGTCTTGTAGCTTACAATCCCTTTATTTATTTTTGTTTGTTAACTCAAAATACTACTTTTAGTTATTTGGTTATGCATCCATTGATGAGAGCTCTCCCGGACGAATGGTCGAGGAGGTCAATAATTGTGGTTTCCTTCTTTCTTTATTTTGTTTCTTTTTTTCTAATTAAAAAATGAAGGGAAATTAGTACTAATATACCTTAATTTTCGTTTTATTTAGAAGAAAAAAAAACCTTCAATTATCATAAACCTTGCCCACACTTTTTTTTCTTCAATTTTAGGCTTTTTTTTACCAAAATAAACTTCACGCACAATTACGATTCTTTAAGTACTGTAAAAACTAACCATGTTATATGACATTTTAAGTACTATAAAAACTAAATCATGTTATACGGCACTTGAAATATTGTAAACCCTTTTCTCCTTACTTTATCTCTTTTTCTCTTTCTAATTTTTTTATCTTTTCTTTCTCTCTCTACTTACTTCATCAACTCAACATACACGATACAATTATGACTCCGTCTAATTTTCATAGGGGATGGGATTGAATGGAGTTTCAAAAACAAAGCTAAACTCAAAAAGTGCTAGAATCCTTGTTACTGGAATACCATTTCCATTTGCATTTGTAGCCAATTCGAATTGAAGTACAAAATTCTCTTTATCCCTCCTTCATACGTATATGGAGTTGGATAAAGTTTCATGTGATTCAATAAACAGAAATATACATTCCATCACGATTCCAACACGATACAAATCTAACTCCATCTAATTTTCATAGGGGATGGATTTGAAAGGCGTTTTTATTGGGGAGAGTAAGGTACGCACAAGTTGTTATACAAATTCCTTGGAGAAAGAAAGATAGTTAGAGGGAAAAAGAAGAGATACAAAAAGAATTAGAGAGAGAAATAAGAGATAAAAAATAACAAAGAGAGAGAAAGAAGATATGAATATTAAAAAGAATTGGAGAGAGAAAGAAGAGATAAACATAAAACGAACGAGAGATGAAGGAGATAAATTTAAACAAAAGGAGAAAATGATTTACCGCATTTCGAGTGCTTTATAACATAGGTTAGTTTTTACAGTACTTAAGGGCTAGTTTGGATGTACCTAAAATTGAAATATTTTTGGATTACAATCCAAAAATCTTTTAAAATGAGTTTTGACCGTTTTGACAACTACACGCTTTTACCAGATTTTTATTGCCATATTTTTATATTGAAAGAAAAAAAATCTCATCATGGCAAAAAATGCAATTCAAACAAATTCAAGTTAGACTTGAATATTTTTGGCTTGAGTCGCATTTCATGCCTCTCTCTCTCTCTCCTCCATGCGAAACCCTTCGCTCTCTCCACCTAATGGCCATGGCCCCAAACTTTCTCTCTCCCATCACCCCAAACAACTTCATATACAAAACCATTCGCTCTCTACACCCAATGGCCCCAAACTTCCTCTCTCCCTTCACCCCCAAACTTCTTCTGCGAAATCCTTCTCTCTCTACACCCAATGGCCATGACCCCAAACTTCCTCTGCAAAACCCTGCTCTCTCTATACCCAATGGCCATGGCCTTCAATCTCTCCATTCTCGCCACAACCAACAACTTCATCAGGAAAAAGAAGACGAATTAGGGTTTCTGCAACGTGGGTGTGCAAAACTTTTGAGGATATATCAACACCTTGAGCAAGAGCATCTTGGTTCCCTAAAAGCATCTCCTTCTTGGTAGTGGCTCGCAGCCTCTAAGCATGAGCTTTTGAGCAAGATCCCAGTCATCTGGGCATTGGTGGCCTGACTTATAATTCATGTGCTGAGAGAGAAGATCAATGGAATTATGTAGGCATGCCCAACTGCTGAAACCATCTATTGTTGGGTTTATGTGGCCTTTCAAGGTCTTATGAGTGCTTGTAAAATGAAATGATATAGTGGAACATGAATTCAGTGGGAGTGTGGTCCCTCGTAGACCATATTAAACAAACGATGGTTTTTTGATACCGATCTGTAATTAACGATCTAGGTCAGTTGGTTAGGAAAAACTCATGTTACCTGGGCATAAAGAACAAACCGAGAAGGGTTTTGATGGGTTAACCCTTGATGAGGTCGGAGAATATGCCCGAATGGGTGAGCCGATGGACTATGTGATCCTTATGTGTGATGGTGGCCTACAGAGACAGGGATGATAAAAATTATTTTAGAATTATTATTTGAATTTTTATGAGTTATTTGATATTTTATTTATAATTTTTTTTGGACTTATAAAAATGAAGATATTGATTTTACAAAATTGTAAAATTCAAATAATGTTTTAGATTTTTTTTTGATAATTTAAAATTATATAAAATATCATGGACGGGCCCATAGTGCACATGGGCCCACAATGTGTCAAGTGGGTGGGGCCCACATGTGCCACACATGCGTGGCACGCCCCACCCATTGGATTTTTTCTTGGAGTTTAAGTTATTTTATGTTTTGGTAATATGATGTTATTGCATGTGGTCAAATGAGATATGGAATATTTTGACCAAATATTAAAAATGTATATTGATTTGATATATCTTTGAAATATTTTGTGAAAAATTATGGATTGCATTATATTTTAATTAGATTTAATTTATCTAATTTTTATTTATGGAAAAATGGTTAAGGAATGGAGGATAATGGTCCAGGCACCTTCCATAATGTTGATGGCCTATCTATGGAACGGATGACTCAGATCTCTCACCCCACAAGTCACATTTGATCGACGGTCTATGTTTAATCTCACAATAAGAGGCAAGTCAAAAAAAACCTTAATCTTATTCAAAGCCTATAAAAAGGGATTGTCTCTACCAAAAAATATCTACACTTTATTTTTCTATCTCTCTCTTAAGAAAGTTTATCTCTCTCATGTTTGATCACTTTCTCCCACATTGTGAAAGAACCTAAGGGTTTAGGTAATGGAGTTCTTCTCTATCATATCTCTCAAATATGGATTTATGGCTAAGGGTTTTAAGGTTTAGCAAAAAAGAGAATCCATCTCTCTCATACTAGGTTGCTAAGAGAATTCACTTGGGGTTTAAGTTTGTGATCAAAGGGGCTCATGTTCCATTGGTGTGGCTTGGCCAAAATTTGTTTTCTCAATTCGAGATTGAAGCTAGACCGTTGATCCCGTGCTATCGGATGATGGTGACTTGGTCTGGAGTATAATAAGCCTGATTGAGGTAATCTCCGGCACTCTTCTTTTAGTTTCTTGCAATCTTATCTTTTATTCTCAAGTATAATATATAGTTGTTTCAATAGCAACAAGTTGTTAAGATCTTGGTTTTATTGTTATGTTGATTTATTTTAAAATTTATCTTATTATAATAAAGACCACATGTAAATTGTCTTTTGCCAAAAAAATGGGGTGAAAAAAAAAAAATATATATATTTCCCTATAAAAGATCATATAAGTCTTTCTTTTATCTATGTGATCCCCAATCTCGAGTCCTTACCTAAAAGCAAAGGCTGAGCTCAAAGGGCAAACCAGGAGGAGAGACATCTAGGGTTTCGAACCCAATGAGCTCCTTCTGCATCTAAGCTAGCTTGTGTTGAGAGGAGTTGATTTAAGAGAGGATGAGAGACACTTGACGAGAGATGAGAGAGAAATTCTTCTGGTGGTGGGCGACAGAAAGAGAGAGGGGGTTTTATTAGCAGGGAAGGGGAAGGTGTAGAGAGCTAACACGTTGGTAAGGAGGAGAGAGAAAAGCATTATGGCGTTGAGGATGGAGTAGATGGTGGTGGCACAAAATCTAGCAGTGCCATCCCCTATCTTATGGAAAACAGAGCCCATTTTTAGAGAGAGTTAAGTTACCGGAGGGTTTAGAGAGAGAGGTTGGAAGGGTAGAACGCAGATTTTTGACTGATGGGAGGGATCCCCCATGAAAACCTTTTGGAATGGGAACATAGTGACAGTGTTGGAAGGGTAGAACGCAAACGCCAAACAGATATTGAGCAAATGAAATATTGTATTTTCACACACCATCCAAACAATCCAACAGAATAATAAAAAAAAGGTCATTATATTGAGATTATATTTCTCAATTAAGGTTAAAAAACTTACAATTTTTTTCAATGTGAAGGTATTTTTATTTGACATCCAAACTGGCCCTAAAATACCGTATAACATTGGTTAATTTTATAAGATGGGTTAGTTTTTAGGTAATGTCGTATAACATGGGTCAGTTTTTATCGTACTTAAGTACTGTAATTGTGCTTCACGGTAATACAACTACCGTGAATGTTATTTTGGTAAAAAAAAAGCCAAAATTGAAAAAAAAAAAAAAAAAAAGGTGTAGGCGAAGTTTATGAAAATTGATGGTTTTTTTCTGTGAAAATTGATGGTTTTTTTCTAAATAAACAAAAAGTAAGATATACTTACGATAATTATGAAAAATGTTGGAGGTCATGTAAAGTTGAAACCCAAATGCAAGCTTTAGCTCTATTGATTCAAATTAAATCACAATCAAAAGCTTCAAGTATGCTCTTGAGGGCGGGATGAGGACTAGTATACCATGCTCTTGTAGGAGGATATTATATATTTGCTCCCTTAGGTAAAAGACCTACTTGAGAGGATTTCATTAAATAAAATTTTGGGACAGGTTAGAACCGCGAAATGGGTATTTTTAAAATAGGAATTTGAGCTCCTAAATATTTTGATATCATTGTTTTGGGAAAAAGTTTGAGGCCTTCAACAATCAGATTAAGATGCACCTCAAAAACCCATTAGAAATTGTTTTGATGCCAAAAAACCCTCAAATGCGATCATCAACCTTGAGACACATGGACATAAAATATCAATTGACTTTAAATCTTAGAAATAGCGTATCTTTTAAGGGTGTGGTTTCAATAAAGTTGCAATCTTAAACAATCCAATTAAGGCACACCTCCAAATTTTATCATAACATATAATTTTGGTGTAAAAAATCCTTAGAATTATCTGAAAATCCATTTTTATATCTAATTATAAAATTTTAAACTCCAAAAATGGTTAAAATCAAGTAGATCTATAAACATATTAAATGCTTGAAAATGGACGGTCTAGATAATATGTTGCAAGATGCACTATTTTTGGAACTTAAAATCTTTTTTTTTTTTTTCATATTCATTAATCTCGATGTCAAGATGATCAATTAAAGGGTTTTTCAACATTAAAACTATCTTTTTCGATAGATTTTTGATGCGCATTTGTAATTCTACATTTTAAGGTTGCAACCTTATATAAACTTTTTCCATTATTTAATGCATTATCTAGACTGTCAACTTCAAGATTTTCAAGTGTTCATAGATCTTCTTGATCTACACTATTTTTTAAGCTTTAAATTCTATAATTAGATATGGAAATAAATTTTTAGGCCATCATAAAGATTTTCGATATTGAAACTACATCTTCCGATACTATTTGAAGTTGTGCCTTACTTACTTTGATTGTCTAAAGCCTCAACCTTATACAAACCATACCCTATTTTTTTTAGGTAGCGCAAATAAATTTACCTCATGTTGTTAAGTTTGGCTTCTAGGTTGAGGAGGTTCTATTGCCAAAATTTGGGGTCTTTAGAGTGCTCATCAAATGAGTTTTACTCAAGAGAGTGAATGCAGGAGCATATAATCTTTTGGGAACAAATGTAACGTGGAACAATGCACTGAACTAGCATGCTCTCACAATAACAATATTGCATACTTATTCCCTTGGGTCTTCTTCGTCTTCTTCTTCTTCTTCTTTTAATTGTGTCCTTTATAAAGTTATATAAGTTAAATTTACAGGAAGTTTTACATATAACTTTATTTTTTAAAAACTTTTTTTTTACTTTATTCAAAGTAATTTGCTCTACATCATATGTTTTTAGCCAAAAATAACTAAAAGATATAGATGTAAATCATTACAAAGATAAATACTTAAGTAATATTATATACAATGCAAGATTTTTTTGGGTAAGTCAGTGGGGGAGAAGGCCCCTACCAGCTTTATTCATTAATAAATGAAAAAGGAAAAACAATTAACGTACAACCCTATAATGGGGTAGTTGTGCCAGTTCATGTAGTAAAAGAGAAGAAAGAAAATATGTTGGTCGACGACACCACACAGTAGCAGCGGGGCTAGCAGATGCTCTCTTAGTAAGAGCATCAGCAACTATATTAGCCTCCCAAAAAATATATGCAATGGACTACAGATGAGTAGAGAGTCTGGAACGATAACTATCTGCAATCGTCTATAATCGCCAGGGAGCACGACATCGATTATGAATGAGATCCACAAGCAGGGCCGAATCGCTTTCCATCTGAATTGGAAAGCAATTTCTCTTGTGAACCAACTAAATTCCTTCTTCAAGGGCCAAGAACTCTGCATGGTTATTAGATACAAAACCAAAATGCTTTGTAAAAGCAGCAATGAAACCACCCTCTCTATTTCCGAGGACTCCACCACCACCTGCTAATCTTGGATTTCTCAAGGAAGCACCATTGATATTGAGCTTATAGTTATGAGCCTCAAGAATTGACCATGCCACATGAATAAGGGATTTTGGTTTCTGTTGACGCCAATTTATCTGAAGATTACTAAGGATGGCCTTTTATGATAAGTGGAAATACCACTTTTTAACTTCTGTTAGTGCCTGAACATGTAGGGTAATATGTTTCACAAGGTGCTTCCTCCTGGTGGATCTTGACATGTTGCGCTCCTCCCATAGAAACCATATAGTAGTAAGAAAGATTGAAGACCAGATATTACGGAGTCCATTAGATTTAAACTTGAAAAGCAACTAACACCTAAGTAATTCAGGGGCAGAAATACTAGGGACAAACCGTTTTCCTCGTCTCCAGGCTAATGATCTCCATACTCGATGAGTAATAGTACATTGAAATAATAGATGGAAAAGGTTGTGATCTTGGTTGCTGCAAAAAGGGTATAAGGAATCCAGCTGCATGCCCCGCTGCTGCAATCAAAATCAAGTGTGTAACTGGTTATGCAAGGCCAGCCATGAGAACCATTTTACTTGTTGGTGGCATTTAGAAGATAAAAATGCACTGAAAATAGGCTGTGATGAACCTTGGTACCTAATAAAATCCCATGCCCCTTTAATAGAGAATAAGTCATTAGCAGAGTGAATCCAAACTAATAAATCCTTGTTGGACTGTAGTGGAAGAATATAATTCTCAACCTCCCTCTATATATTTATCAAAGAGTCAGATGTGGAAGGTGGCAAGTCCCCAGATTGAGGTGCACCTCTTATAAAGTTTGAAACCCTTCTCCCAGTAGCAGCCCCCATGTCCTCCTGAATGGCATTACCATATAACTCGGATAGTAACAAACCTACTAACCATGGATCCACCCAAAAATCCACCATCTGAGCATTACCAATATTCCATTGTACATTATCTTTCAAATGCGATAAGCCCAGTAAAATCCCCTTTCAGGCATGAGAACCTCATCTTTCTGCTTCAGCCTCCCATATAGAAGAATTTTTAAAATATCGATGTTTGAAGAACCGGGCCAACAACGAGGATGGGTTTTCCAAGATCCTCCAAGCTAACTTTATCATTCATGCAATATTAAAATCCACCATTTCTCGTAGTTCGAGACCTCCTTTAGCTTGAGTGAGACACACTGTCCTCTATTTGACATGATGAATACTGTTTTTCTCTACTTCACCGGCCCATAAAAAGTTCATTTGTAGTCTCTCTATCATATTACATGTTTTCTTTGGGAGAATGAAAGATAACAATAAAAAAACCGCTAATGTTCCGAGTACAGATTTAAGCAGCTGAAGACGACCTGCCTATGAGAGGCATAAAGGCTACCATGACCCAATCTTACCGAACACCTTACCCACTAGACCATGGCAATAGCTATGCCTCAGATGTCCACGAAATAAAGGAAGCCCCAAATAACGAACTTGTAGAGATCCTTCGAGGAAATCTAACTCCCTCATAATTCTCTCCTGTCCTCCCCATGGTGCAGCAAAGAAAAAAGCCTTGCTCTTAGAAGAATTCAAAATCAAACAAGCATTATTTTCAAACTTAGAAATAAGTTCTCGCATAACAATGGTAGATGAAATAGATGGCTCATAGAAAATAAGCTCATCATCAGCATAAAATAAAGTGAGAGATCCCATAGTCACACCCAAAAGGAAACGCCCTGGGAACAATACCTTGAAAAATAACACAATCAGGCTTCTTACTAAAGAAGTCTATAACCAACAAGAATAGATATAGGGATAGATGATCCCCTTGCCTCCAAATATCCCTTGGGAGATCCATTCATCAAAATAGAAAAAGAAGTTGTGGAAATACATAATTGAACCTATGAAACAAATAGTTCAGGAAAACCCAAAGCATGCATTCTACCCACAATAAAATCCCATGAAACCTTATCGTAAGCATTGCTTAAATCGATTTGTAGACACATTTTAGGCCGAACTGAATTCCTATGGCAAAGAGACATGAATTCATTTTCCATAAGGATGTTATCTGTAATAAGCTACCTTTCAAGAATACAACCTGCCTAGGATCAATAATATTAGCAAGAACAACTCGTAAAATGATTAGAAATTAGTTTGCTAATAATTTTGTACAAGACATTACATAATCCAATAGGTCGAAAATCTTTCACCACTCTAGGTGTATCCACTTTATGAACTAAACATATAAAAGTGGAGTTGATTTGGTTAAGAATCTTACCTTTAGTAAAGAACTCCTTAAGAGTAAAAAACATATCATTTTTAATGACTTCCCATCCAAACTTATAGAATTCCACTGAAAACCCATCTGATCCTAGGGCACTTTCCTTTTTCATGTCCTAAATGCACACTTTTATTTCCTTCGTATTTACTACATCCACCAATTTTTCCTTTTGAGAAGAACTGAGAAAAGATAGTGGTAAGAAATGATCAACCATATGGAGGTCAATATTGCTCTTATGAGCTCATAGATCTTCGAAATAGCCAATTATATGATTTTTAATGTCAACCTTAGTAGACAAAGAATTCCCATTCTAATATTTCAAGCAGATAATTATGTCCTTCATTCTTCTAACCACCGCAGATAAATGGAAATATTTAGTATTGGAGTCCCCATGCTTTAATCGGTTTTGCCATGATTTTTGTCTCCAGAATCTTTCCTCATAGCCTAGAAGAGTCTATAATTTTTTAGCACTCCTTTTCCTTTGACATAAATGTCTCATTAGAAGGATCCATGTGTACACTATCATGCAAAGATACTCGATCCAACCTCCTTCTAATGCATCGCCTGCTCAACTGGCTATTAGACCAAGAAAACCACCCCTTGACTACACCAAGATCAGCTAGAGCACGGTCCGACATAACTTGAGAAAAATCACCTGAATCTTGAGATAACGAACTACTACCCTCCACTCTCTCCAAGGAATCCAATAAGGTATTGAAATCCCCAAATACCAACCACAAAAGAATAATAGATGCTCCTAAAACCCTCATATTGTCCCAAAGCATAGCCCTTTGGGACACAAAATTGGATGCATATACCCTTGAAACAACTGAGATATTTCCATTACGTATACGAGTAGCCTTGACAGTTATCATCTGGTCATTTACATCCATCACTTTGATTGAGTAAATTAAGGATTCCACAGACCTAAAATTCTGGATCTACCATCAATCTCATTGGCAATAAAGTTATTATAAAATCCCAACTTATTAGACCAAATATGGCTCAACTCATCAAGAAGCTTAGTTTCCAATAAGAAAAGAAGACCAAGATTATGTTGACCTTTTAAAACCCCAATATCTGAGATTCCACCCCGCCCTAAAGGCCCATGACATTCCAGCTTGCAACTGACATAAATAAAATTAAAAGTTTAGTTCTATCACCAATAGTTGATAAAGATTGGCCCTTCTCCTCACCAGTAACTGCGATCTAGTTCGGGATTGAACTTTCATTCGCTTACTATAACCTTCCCCCTTATAACTAATAACTAATAATTTCAAACAAAATAATATAGTCTACATAAAATTAATTTTCTTCCAAACAAGACCTTAGATACAAAGATTGAACATTTTAATTTAAAGAAGCTACAAATAAAAAAAAATATATACAAAGAGATCATTTACTTTTAGTACAAGGAGGTCACAAATACCGTTGTCCGATTTTAAATCCAAATGGTTATAAGAGTGCCACTAATTACCTTTAAAGTTCGAAAAAAAAAATTCAAACTTTATGAACTTGGGGTTTTTTTTTCCAAAGAGAAAAATTGATTTGGGTTTTTTTATTTTCTATTTATTTTATTTTACAAATGAGAGCAGCTGTCCGGCAATGAGAAATGCCCTCATTGTTGGACACTAGTGGAAAGAACTTGAAAAAAAAAAAAAAAGAAACCTCTTGGTGTAGGCATTGTGGACAGGGACAACTTACGCTAGAGGGGAGTGCCTCCTGTAATTTAGGACCAATGTGATCCCACCTTGTAATTGATTCCAATGATGTCCATATGTAAATTTCTCTAAAAATAATTGTGACATCATTTTGGAACAAAGATAAATGATCTCATATAAAATTCGTTAAAAAACAAAAATTACCAAGGGTCAAATACTTAGAAACTTACGAAGCGCAAATGATTAAGACGCTGAGAAGTTCATAAGTTAATTTGTTTTTTGATAAATGTCCGGTATAAAAGCGTTCCCTTGACAGGTCTCACTCTCGTTGAACTCCACCGTAAGGGTTTAACAGGGTTTTTACTGAGCTCAAACACGCACGCGAAGGAGAGAGGGAGGAGAGAGAAATGGAAGGAGCAGTGCGGATCCGTGTATTGTTCGAAGGTCACCGTCTCCTGAGCAAGTCTCAGAAAGCAGAGGGACTGAAACGCTGTTGGCTCCTTCTCACACCAAACCTCACCACCATCGCCCACCTCTCTCATCATCTCATTCATACTTTCAACCTCCAAAATACTTGTCCTCATCGATTGCTCCTTTCAGTATATTTTCTCTCTCTCCACATTTTTCTCAGCTACTGCAATTCTTATCTAAGTGCATGGAACTTTATTCCCTGTAAATTTATCCTAGGACCTATTATACATTATGGGTAAATTCTTGGTTTATAAATGAAATAGAATGGGTTATTATTTTTCCCCTGCTTGTCTTTGTTCAAATTCATTTGTTCATCGACAGGGTGGGGAGAGATTACTCCCAAGCGTCTTGCCGCAATGCGCAGAATGGAAATGCCACACGCATTGTTGCCTCTAAATTTAATTGAGTGATAATTATCGGAGCATATATGCATGTGGTTGGAGGAATTTTGTGCCAAGCTGTTAAATGTGGAGTTTATGTGGTCAGAATGGACATTCAGATGCATATATGTAAGAGGTGTTAAGCATGCATGTTTAGTGGATGATAAATATTCTTATGCTTGGCCCTCTGTGATGAGGGTAGAGTGGTTACTGCATTTGTAGTGCAAATCAAGCATTGGTGCAAGTCTTTACTTGAATAGCCTTTAACTTGTTAGCTGATTAACACGGATTGTGTGGTTCTATAGAAGGTGGGGGCCTTTGCTGGTAATGTTGAATTCTTGTTAGGTAGTTAAGGTATTTCTTCTCTAATGAGATGTGTGAATATGGAGCTAAGGATATGACTTAACACTTCTTTTTTCCTTAACACTTGCATATGGAGAATTAAGGATGACTATTGATTCGAGACAAAGACTGCTAAAAAATTTCCCTAAAATGGATCTGTTCATATGTAAATATAGATTAGAAATCAATTTATATCTGTATGATTTTTTAAAGGATATTTAAAGCGCTTAAGGTAAAAGCATATCTATTGTGGGGGAGTTTCCTCACTTGACTGCGACATCTTTAATGATTCTAAGAGTGTTCCCACTAATGGTTGTTGAGTGGAACTGGATGAAATGCATGCATCTTTAGGGTGGATTTGAGGTCTAATGAAAGAGAGAGCTTATGTGTCTATACGTCTGCATGATGGAGCACCTTGAGACACTATATGACTTCATAAAAGATTGCAAATGTCTGTTCAGCTCATCTCTTTTCCGAAGATCCATCCCTGACGTCGTGTTGAGACTACATCTTACGACTTTGCTCCATTAATAACATGACTATGCTGTACATGAAGTTGGAGACTGTTGCAGAGTTTATATAGATGTAGGCACTTTTTAGATTAGTCTGTTCTCTAGATGTGATTAGGGAAAGAGGAAAACTTTGCAAGAATTCTCTCTTACCTTTTTTTACTTGCAGTGCTAGTTTTCGACTTCCCTTTCTTTTCTGCCTATTTGAGAGGCTTAGATTCTTCTTCATCCCTTTGTGTTATAAATTGGGTCCCATAATGGTTTTTAGCCTCATCATCGCCTTTTTGTTTCTTTCTTCTTTTTTGGTGGGTACTCCCATAGAAACTTGGTTCATTGGCCATTTATGTTGACTCTACAAGGGACTACATCCCCTAAGTGCTGGCAAGATGTTTGGCTGAAAAATTCTTAAACCTTTTGGCAATCTTTCACTAAAAAAGTCTGGCAAGAAGTTGTGGCAATAATTTATTGGCAAGATCAAGTGCTAGTAAGTTTTGGCAATCTTTCTCCAAAATTCCCATTCAAGTGCTTGCAAGAAGTTCTGGAACTTGATCCGTTAATAAAAATGCCTACATCTATCTGAACAATGAGAGGTCTTGCCGTTACTCAGATCTGCAAACTTAACTTAGTAGATAGTTGAAATGACATTTGAATAGTCTCTAGTAGGCTTTATTCAGTATTTGTGAGCAACATGGCTGCATTTTTTGTGAAATATCACCACTAATTTGGGACAATTTTGGGGGATAGTGATATGTTTGTAGAAACTAGGCCTTTAACAACGAAACACATGTTTCAATTGACTCCTAGGTTTTCAATTTTGTAAGAACGACAGGTTGTTTTCAATTTATTTTCCTTCATCTATCTCATTTGATATATTGTATGATATCATATATTCTTTTTAATGATCATTAACATGTTTTGTTTTGTCTGTGATTTATGCTGACTGAATTCCTTTGGCTGTTCACTTTAGCTTCATTCTTGCTGCTGAGTTTTCTTAGCCGACACACTTTTGCTGCTTTTAACCCTTTTGTTTTTTTGGCTTTTGCTTTTGCAGATGGACGGTTTTGTTCTACCATCTTTTGAATCTAGTGCTATTTTAAAGGATAAGGATATTATCAGGTTAGTTCATTTTTTCTGCATCTTTTCTTTTTGTGCTTGTTGATTCAAGTATTTTTTTTCTCCCATAACTCAATTTTTTTTTTATCTAATCCTGCACACTCTTGATGATTAAAACATAGAATGTTTATTTAGTCAACATTTCTCAAAAAAAAAAAACATAGCATGTTTATCCAATGTTGATGCTCCTACTCCTAGGTATCAATATTCTCATATAGTCCCATCCTAAGTAACTTACCTTTCTGCTCCACCAAACATTTCTACACGGATCACTTGTGGGTGCAGCTTCTAAGAATTATAGATTCTTCAAAACACCACAATGCATAATGTTTCTACTGGGAAATTAGAACTTCATTGGTGTGAGAACTTGTTCTTGCTGTATGTTCTTTGAATATTTTCATCAGTATGAATTTGAAGCCACGCAACCATCAATTCAACATTGTGACTCGACTTTTGAAAATGTTTTACCTTCTAGGACATGCCTTATTTGCTTACTTTGATATCCCTAATATGGGTTATCTCATTTTCAATAAGAAAGCTAAGTTGCAGAATGAATTGTCGGCTTTGCGGAAGGTTTCATGGGACGTAATTGTCATCCACACTGTCGTTGTAGTCTTATTTTACCTAATGTGTATTTGCAATCTAGTAATCATTAGCTCCACAGTTTGACCCTGTCCTCCATATTTGAATGCCATCACTTTTCGTTTGAACTATAGTTGTATAGAAAGCAAGTGCCAAGGAGAGGGAACAGAAGTGGGGGTCAAGGAACGCTTACATTTAGAAAGAGAAGCAAAAGAGAGGAGAATGAGTGTCACGCCCCAAGAATTTACAATACTGATATTCCTGAGATGTGACAATCAAAACATATATACATCTCTTGATAGGACAAATTTACAGTGGCGAATTCTTACAAAGTAACAAAAGAAAGTTTAAGCACAACTACAATATCTTTCAGAGTTGATCCTGACGAGCACTCAAAATGAAACTGCAGTTATCTTGAAAAAAATGTTTACCATAATTTGATGAGTTTGGCTACTCAGTAAGTGATCATCATAATCCTAAAAATAATCATGGTTCAAAGATATCAATATTTTCAAAAAGGAGATCTATTAACATAAATTCATTAACAGTTTCACTTTAAAAAATGCATAATTAAGTATAATCCGAATAATTGAAATGCATATAACATTTTAATGGCAGTCCATAATTCAAGGGATTTCACAAATTACCCTATTGGCATCCCAAGTAGGTCACCTATATACCCCATTAACGTTCTGATGGGTCCACTTAATCCCTATTGACGTCCCAGATAAGTCCACTTAATCCCTGCAGGTCCTCTTATACGTCACCGGTGTACCGGATGAGTCCACATAATCCCTACCGACGTACCGGATAGGTCCACTTATACCTCACCGGCGAACCGGATTAGTCCACTTGCATACTTAAAGTATTTCTAAATCTCTTTAAACATTCGAAAGCAGCAATATCATGTACTCAACATATCATTGAAATTATTAATATGAATTTCATTGAAACCATTTATAATAGTCACTTTTAATAACATTTCAAAAATAACCAGTCAAATATTTTGGGCTCAAATTTAGAAAAGTAGTAGTTCGTAAAGACATTCTAGCATAATTGCCAATCTAATATGTATAGAAAAAAACTCTTATAGAAATTCAAGAATACGGAATTATCACAATTTATGGGATGTCAATTTTCAATTAAACATTTCACAGACAATGCTATAATTAATTGCAAAAATATCAGTTTTCAAATAATAAGGCAGTCATTTGCACATGAAATTTACAATGTCTAAATATTAAAAAACAGTAGAAAGAAATCTCACAATTTTACTAAAAGCAGAAATATCACATTTAATTCTAATAATTTTACAGTATCTAAAATTTTTTAACAATAGACAAGAAAAATAAATAAATTTATTTTTAAGAATTTACAACATTTAAAATTTCTAACATAGATAAAATATCACAATTTCATTAAAAGATTATTTTTCAAAATAATGAGGTCGCTTGCGCATAAAATTTATCGCGCTTAAAATTCATGACAATAAGCAGAAGTAATTGTTTCATTTCATTTTTAAAAAGAACGGATTATTTTTCAAGATAATGAAGTCACGTACATTAACTCCAAAATTGGGGGAGCATCAGTTCCATCCCACACAAAAACATCGGTACTTTATTCAGAGACTCGATATGAATGAAGAATCTTTTCCAGGGAAAGAAAGCATATAAAATCAACTTAATAGGGATTGTGATTTACAGGAGCAAATGAAAGTAGTGTATGCAAAAGTTACCTTGCATACCAAATCGACAATCTCCTACTTTTTCACATCCCCAATCTTCTTTAAAAGGAAGCACATATTTATCATTCTTAAACATAAACAGTAACCATGCTAGAGAGAGAGAGAGAGAGAGAGAGAGAGAGAGAGAGAGAGAGTCGAATAAAGTAGAAACACCTCAGATGCAAGGTGTTTTACAACGAGATAAGAGGAGTGTTAACATAAAGTTTTAAGATGGTAGACCTAAGGTCCACCCAATAGAATTGAACCCTCAAGTATATTAACAATAGTATCGTTTTATTTATTGTTAATATAAAAGTAGCAATATCTTAATGGTATAAAATTATTATTATTATTATTATCATTACTAATATATAATTATTATTTTATTTATTTATTTTGTATTTATTTCTATTAACACCATTAATATTATTATTAGTATTATTAATTTTTTTAATTTAAATTTTTTTTTTTTTTTTTTGTTCCAAAAGTTAGGTCGTCACAATGAGATATAAGGTTTGGGAATGGGAATGAGGTTTAGGATCAGAAGCAGAAAACCTACCGTATATACGGGAATCCAACAATTTATGCTTTGGACTTTGGTTTGTCAAACACTACTCACCCTTTTGTAAAGTTAGTTGAGTTATAAAACAATTGGTTTTTGCTAGGTGAGGTTTCAGGCTTTCTGCATAGTTGTTGGGAGCAAGAGTGTGAGCTGGAGCTTGGGATCCAGCCATGGTTGAAGCTCCCTACCTTAGGAGCATTGTTTAGGAAGCGGACCTAGAAGTAGCTTGACACACATACTATATGTATATATATTGCTTGGAGAACATTTTATTATAGATGTATATCCTATATGTATATTGATTGCTTGGGCAACATTTACTTTTCATATAAGGAAGTCACAATCATTATTGACCATCAAATGTGAAATCAGGTGGTTGGCGATTTGTCGTTGATTGGACATGAAGTCCAAAATAAAAATTTTCGAATGCTGTGACCCACTTCAATATGTCGGATTTCATATCCAATGGCTACGCATGATTGTAATCTTCTTTTACCAAAAGTGAATGGTCTTAAATTATACATTGTGCAGCTCAAGGAGTCCAAAATATGCGAGGCCTCTTTTGTCGAAGCAAATGATCTGCAGCTAGATTGGGAGCAACATTATCTGTGACCACTTGAATTACGTGTTCCTCCACAACCTCCTCAATACCCTTATCAATGAAAGAAAATATATAATGCACATCATGAACATTATTGGAAGCATTGATTGAGCGCAAAAACACTGTACCCGGCGACAATTTACTAATAGATTCATGTTACTCCTCGTCCTCCTATCACTCCACATATCTGTCATCAAAGAAACCCCAAATTTAACACATCCCTCCTTATGAGTATTGAGATATTCATTAGTGTACTCGACTTCTTTCTTCAGTAGTGGCTCTGCAATCTCATAAGGAGTTGGAGCTTTCAAACCTGGCCCAAATTGCTCAATTGCTACCAACATTGTATGGAAGCTATTCAAACTAGCAGTGTTAAAAGAAATGCCCGCATGGTAAAACCATTGAGCAATATACTGAATCACCTAGGCTCTATCTTCCTTTTTAAACCTATTTTCAATTGTCACCTGTTTTTTCCCCTTTCCCTTGCCTTTCTCAATTACTGTCTTAGGGCTAGGTGTAAAGAAACTATCTATAGGCCCTCTCGTACGAGCCTTCTTAGACCCAAAGGCCCTCTTGGTCTTTAGAGCTCTGAATACCAACCATGGCTACCTCTTCTTTCCCCGCTTCTTCAGTTTCAATATTATCATAAAAAATATAAACCCTTGACTTTAATTCTGCTATATCCTTTTTTTTTGCAACGTTTTTACTCTTTTCAGCTTCAATGTACTCCAAAATTTCTTTCTTTACAAGATCTGGGACTTTCTTACATGGGGTGACATCGCCTCTAATACTGGCAAGATGTTTCTTAAATCTATTTATACCGGCATTAGAAACATGTCCATAAAAATTGCACATAATTGTATTTCTGTCATTCTTATTCGGGTTAACACAATATTTCCATCCCGGATCTCCGCCCCAGTGGGGTGCAAGTACTTGAAAAAATAAATCTCAAATAAAGATTACAGACTGACCTTTTTTACCAAATCTCTGATCTTCGGTGTTGGCTATCTCAGTCGAGCTACGAATAACTTAAAAGTCTTCTAATACCACCAATAACACCCTAAAAATAATTTCAATTAGAAAAACAAACTTTTTCAATCCACAAGAAGTACTTTTGATTCTCAGCAATTGCTTTAGATTCTCATAAATAAGTTTAAGATTGAGTGTTTCTTGTTTTTTTTTGAGTTTGGGGTTGAAAAATAAACCCCTAAACTTATTTTATACAAACTTGGGGGTCAAAATGACCCCCTTTTGCCCTTTAAGGCGAAGTTAAAAAAAAAAATCGTAAACTGTGCTGGGCGCCCGCTCAGGTACAGCCGCCGTGTTGGGGCGCTCAGGTCCAGGCGAGCGGAAATTGTTTTTGGGTGCCTAGACGCCAGGCGGTCCGTTTTTTTTAACATTGACCTCCCCTTAACCAAATCTAGGGCTAGGCATGCCCCCTTCTCTCCTTACTGGTGCATGCAATCCTTAAAGACTTATGGGGGGTGGCTTGCCACCTAGAGAGAGAAGAGAGAACAAGAGAGAGAGTGGAGCATGGAGGGGATAGAAAGTAAAGAGAGAGAGAGAGGCTAGAAAATAAAAGGTGTAGAAAATGAGGGGGGAACCCCTCCTTATATAGGCTTCAAAGGCCCTAAGGATGCCTATCCAGTTGTGACATGACCAATCGGATTTTAGGAAATCAGAGAGGTGAGAGAATTAAATTTGAGCCATCCATCTCATGAATCAGCCATCATGATTTAGGGAGGAATATTAGGAACGTTAATCCTTGAATCATTGACCCATATCCACTTCTATTCAAACTAGGATATGACCTATCTAAACCTAATCTTCTAAAACTTCCCATATCTCTTAAGATTGTAGGAATTTTTTTTTTTTTTAAATAAATAAATATATGGTCAAAGTTTGTATAAACAACTAACTCCCACGGAATAAGCACATAGTCTTTTTCAAAATAATTCCTTAACTTAAAAGATGCTTTTTAATTTTATTAAAAACAAAAGTAATATAATAGAGGGAGTTGGGGGGGGGTGCCACCTCCATGACTGAGTTGTGGCCCCATGGGCTCCACGCCCCACCCATGTGGTGTGGCACACAATGGGCTGAATCCAAGGGCCCCCCACACATTCCCCTCGACACGACCTAAATTTTAGAAATATCGTTTTCAAGCAATTCACAGCTGAAATTAATTTTTAAAATTATGAAAAATTCTAAAATTCGCAGAAATATTTCTTTCATTGAAAAAAAAAATGTAGAAGTGTACTGGTTACCAATGGCAAGATAAGTGACTATCGAGGCACTCCACCTGACCCAATAATCATGATCTTAAACTATCTTCTCAAACCGACCCAACTAGACCCATGACCCACAATCTCATGTAGGGGCTCATGATTGGCTCTTCAAAGTTGGCCAATAAATAATATCGCCACAGTTTCAGAATGTGGATATTAGGTTTCCCCCCTTAAGAGTAAGTCATACGCACATATCACTATAGTGCAAGGGGGGCTCTCTTTGTGCACATGTACACATATCCCTTTTCAAGGTTGCTTCTAAATAATGTAGTTGTTATGCATACAATATGTTGAGGATATAGCCATCACTCTCATAGGCCTCCTTCCGCACACAAGAAACCACAAAGCTTTCCTAGCCTAAAAACCATCCTGGGTATCTCTCCAACCTCAATAAATGATGACCCTCTGAAAACTTTTTTTAGTAGTGCCACATGCCCAGGTTGAAGGGTTTTGGACATGACCATGGCCATAGACCGTCTAATCCTAGGTCAGTCAAGAAACACATACACTCCTACTGAAGTGTATAATCCATTATAATTTATATTTACATACTCTCACAGCCTTTAAAGAATAGGGAATGAGTTATCTTGATGGGGGGAATGAGCTCCACTCAAGCTGTGGCTCTGGTATTGCCTGAGCAAGATTCTGAAGGGGGATTGCCACCCCCCTATCAAGCTCCCCGTATCTATAGGTTTCGAATGTTAGGTTATAGAGGAGCACTATTTAGCGCTTGTTATGTGGATGCAACTTTAGTTGTTATGGGGGTGTCAATAAGGAATATTTAACCTAAATACATATTGGATTGGTATGAGAGATAGTTTGGACATGACCTGGCCCCGTAGGCTACCCAACCCTAGGTTAGTCAACAAACGCACACACTTCCATTAAAGTGTATAATCCACTATAATTCATATTTACTTGCTCTCATGGCCTTTCAAAGCCACAGAACCCCAACATATCCACTTGACCTTTGAAGGCCATACAATCATTCCCTCGCTGTCTCTTTGAACTCCATCCCATGTACATGCTTGGCAAATACATTTGCCACCAGTCCTTCTTGTCAAAGGATCTCCTAACATAGCCTTTGTCAGGAGATAAACATTCTCGATCTTTCCTGCTCAGATCTTGTTACAAATGTCATAATAGTTTGTCTTAATGTGCCTTGATTTCTTGTGAAATCGTGGCTCTTTGGCCACACAAATTGTTGCCTGGTTATCACAGAAGGTTCTTACACACAAGCAATTCATTGGGATTAAATCTTAGTTGATTCAGGAACTTCAACCAGACTGCTTGTTTTATTACAAGACAACAAGCTACATACTCTAATCCATAGTCGAGAGGGCGGCAACGTCCTGTTTGTTTGAGCTCCAGGGTACAACTCCCTTGGCAGGCGTAAAGATATACTCAGATGTGGACTTCATCTCATTTGGATTGCCCTGGTAGTCCGCATTTAAATATCCTTTTATCTGTATGTCTGAGCCTCCTCCATACATTAGGCGTGATTAACCTTTCCCTTTCAATACCATAATACTCTTTTGATTTCCATTGAATGGTCTATGTCTGGATTACTCTGGTTTGGAACCTGCTAATCACACTCATAGCAAATGATAAGTCCAGTCTCGTCCCTAACATAGCACACATTAGTGACCCAACTGCACCTCCCCACGGAATTCTCTACATGGCCTCTTCTTCTTCTGAGCTTGTGGGACATATGGTTAGGCTGAACTTGGTCTTCTTATCAATATAGGGACTGACAATTTTCTATTTCAAATCTTTCTGGTATTTTCTAGCAATGTCTCTTGAGATAACTAAATGGTTCTCTCTCTTCTATTTTTGGCAATCTTGATTCCCAAAACATATGAAGCCTCTCCAAGATCGTTCATATTAAAGTGTTGTGACAAGAAAGCTTTTGTTTCCACTATAAGAGTCATTGAACTACTAAAAATTGACATGTCATCCACATATAGGGAGATGAATACGACATCACTCTGACCTTGACATATACACAATTTTCATCCTGGTTAGGCACAAAACCAACTTTCCACACAGTTTCTTGAAACTTAGTGTACTATGTATCGATGCTTGCTTAAGGTCACAAAGGGATTTCCTAAGTTTACATACTAGGTTTTCCTTTCTGTTTTCTATGAGGCCCTCTAGTTGTTTTATGTAAACATCTTCTTCTAGCTTCCATTTACAAATACAGTCTTAACATCCATCTGGTGGAGTTCGAAGTCAAAATGGCCTGCTATGGCTATTAGGATCCTAATGGAGGTGAACTTAGCTATAGGAGAGAAAGTCTCATCATAATCTATTCCTTCTTTATGGGTAAACCCTTTAGCTAATAATCTAGCTTTGTACTTTTCTAATCTTGATCGTGCCCAATTTTCAGTGTGGTCATGATCCCTTCTAAAGCAATCAAGATCTCTTTTAGTCGGTGATTGGGATTCTTATAAGATAGGGAACGAGTTCTCTTGAATCGCCGCAGCGAGATTCTGTGGGGGACCACCACCTCCAACCAAGCCACTCGCATCTAGTGTTTACTTTGTGGATGCCACTTTAGTTGTTATGGGGGTGTCAATAAGGAATATTTGCCTTAGATAGATATTGGATTGTTTTTCTGATGATGATGATATATTGGATTGGTTTGAGAGATTGTTGGGATAAAATGATGACTTGAAAAAGTCGTAGGTTTATGCAGACATTGTGGATATTTTGTTGAATTGCACCAAAAGATTGTGTTGCAGGGCTTACATCTTTGCGATGGGAATCTTCTAAAGCATTGTTGTGTCTCTTGGGCTTGGAAGTGGGATGGACAGTGTGCTTGTTTGCTAGGTGAAAGGGCAAGGTGTAGTCGAAGGGAAGACATGTAATATGTATTCAAGTTTATTTGTGTATGAATATGCGATGTATGTGGCTTTTCTAAGATTCGAGGAAATTGAGGACCAAGTTGATGAATGTGGCTTTTCTGCTGAAGTACAACTAATCTTAAATTCTTAATAGGTTATACTCTGTCAACAGATCAAATTTATTGTGGTTTGAACTTTGTGTTCTGGTGCCAGTGGCTTTGATCACTGGTATAACTGCGATATCGAGAATTTTTACTGGACATGAAATTATAACAAGAAGCCAACATAATATTTCTTAGGAAATCTCTGCTTCCCCTTTCCACAATCCCTATTATTCCTACTGATTCAACCAATGCCCTTCAGGCCTTCACATATACCACTGTCTACTTATGTAAGAGATTTGTTGTGCCGAACTTCTCCCACTCATAAATTCTTGTATGTATTGATTAGAGTTTGCACCAGTGTGCACAATTCATAAATTTGGATATTTAGTTTTCTGAAATTTGGGGCCATATGAGGGCGTCAGTAGAATGACTCTCATCTGCTTCAATTTTCATGTACATATCAAGACCTAATGATGTGAGTGCATAATGTAATGCACAGAAACTGCATTGTCTGTCTGCATGTATGGTATGGTGCATTTTGTATACTATGCAGCAGTACTTCATGCATCTCCTCTTCTCTCTTTGTATGAACTGCTTAAGGTGTCTCTGTTTAACATCTTAAATTTGTGTTGTACTTTAGGGTTAGTAGGACGTTAGAGACCTCTACAAAGGAAATTGGGATGGGATGTGATAAAGATCTTGTTAAAGGTTCTGAGATCATGCAGAAGCTACCTGTTTCAGCAGTGAAACTCCCTGCAATGGAGGAGTTTGAAAAGGAGACCAGAGGATACCAGAGTGAATCTGAAGATCCTCCTGAGGATACAATGCGCCCCAAAAAATCATCAAGTAAAGATGGGACCTCTCTGAAGAAAAGGAAGCGTGCAGATAAGCTTCAGAACTCAAAGTACTTTCTTCCCTTCCAATGAAGACTATTTTCATATGGTTGGGTAATGGGGACAAACTAAGACAAAACCTCCATTTAAGATGAAAGTAATATCATACTACATGTCCTCTTTTATTTTTTATTTTTATTTTTTATATATATATTTTGTGATTGGTTACTATATGTCCTTTCTAATTGTCATTCATTCCGCTACTTCATTATGTATAGTGTTTTCCCTTCAAATTTTAGTTCTTTATAGTAGGTCTTATCATAAGTGAATTATTAATTCAAGGTTGGGAACCTCGGCATGTAGGCGAAACTCAGGCTTGGCGTGGGCGAGTCAACTCAGCAAGTACCAAGTTGACTCACGAGTTTGCCCCAACTAGGCCAAAAAGGGCAGAAAAATCCCCAAAATCTGGGAAAAATTGTAAAAAAAAGGAAAATAAAAATAGAAAAATATATACAATATGAAAAATGATAAAAAATGAATTAATGAACTTATTGGCGTGTACTCGCTGAAATTGTTGGTTTTCTGATGTGCCACTAAATCATACTATAACTTATAATTTTTTATTTATTTATAATTTTCTACTCTTCTAGTGCCAATTCAAATTGCTACTAATTTTTTTATAGAATGCGACAAAACCACAACTATAACTGAAAATATTACTAGATCGAGCAATATTAATTAAAAATAAAGTATGAGTTTTAATTAAAAAAACTGAAAGTTACCCTAAATTTCTTAGTTCAGCCCTCCAATCTTTGCACTCAATATGATTCAGTGCCTTCAATTCTTGTCGGGCATCCTCAAAAACTTCAATTTGAAACCCACCAAATCAGATATGGGATTAAAGTTCAGATCTAGTTGATCCATGCTTTTTAAATTTTCATGAATAGTAAATTTGAAACAAATATCTCAAATTCCAAGTCTTTTGTGGTTTTTTGTGAGAAGCAAGCCTATGATTCAATGAAGAACCCAATAGCAGGCTTAGGAAACAAATTTCGTCCAAGAACTACTAACAGTTGCAAAGAATTCACGACTTTGCAAGGTTGGCCAAAATCATGGTCGAAATTTGACCAAACAAATTTATAATATTTTGAAAAGCAGTTGCAACGAATTCATGGCTTTTCGAGTTCGGCCAAAATTATGGTCAAAATTTTGACTAAACAAATTTATAAAATTTCAATTTTTTCAATTAAATCTGATCTATCAATTCGGTGGATCCTGCAAAAGTGTGTGAGGAGAATTTTTTTTTTTTTGATAACTAAAAGTGTGTTAGGAGAATTGTTGCTTCTATGGTGAAAAAAGGTGGATGAATTCCACCCTCCTTTGTGTTTCAGAAATTTTATAGAAATCGCCGAGTTATAACAAACTCATCGAGTCAGTCAAAATCTCGTCAAGTTTATACAGTATACTCAGGCAAGTTGCTATAGTACTCGCTGAGTACTGTAGCACTTCAGTACTCCCTCGAGTTGGTGGGGTTCTAGGTTTGTTAGGGTGCCAGGCCTGATTGGTTTTGGGCATAAGCTTGTGTTGTATTCCATCTACTGGTTTCAGCTCGGAGATATACTTGCTGATGCTTGACCCTTCTGACACTGCACATTCCTTTTTTATATTTATATCATATGTATCATTTGTTTCCCCCCAGTGTGGTCACTTCACTATCTGCATGCTCCATTTCCCCCCTTTCCTGGAGCCCTTTCATTCAAATAGTCAAAGACTTGTTATGTTTGATGGTGAAAATAACTTTTCTATGCACTTATCAACTGCCTTTTAGAATTGTTTTTCCTTTGAAAGTTTTACAATTTTTTTCTGTTTCTTTTACAGGAAGAAGAAAAGAAGATCAAGTACTCTTGTGCAAAATAAGATCGATTGTTCTCAAGAAAATGAAGGTCTATTGAGAAACAATTTTCTTAAAAATGGCAGTGACTCCCTTTGCGAACATAGGCCTAAGATAAATGTCCTAAAAGGTGTTACCAGGGATAGCAGTAATCTTGCTGAAGCCACGCCCATTGATTCTGATAAGAGTAGTGGTGTGAAAGTTAACAAACGAAAGACAAAACAGCAGTTGTCTCCTGTAGAGGATGGGGAGATTCAACCTTGTGATAGTGTTGTCTGTAAATCCTCGGAAAGGTTGAATCAAACTTAGTCTCATTATTGTTGTTAAGTTTTTCCTTATGTTCCTGCTCATTTACAATTATTTTTTTTCTTAGTTTCTTCTGAATGCTATCATTGGTCTTGAAATATTCTATAAAAAAATTAATTTCATGTTTCCACTGTAATAAGTTGTATATTTTCTATGTTTTATCTTTTGAGCCAAGTTTGCTATAACCCATGTATAGAAGATATATGTAGATTATATTTTAACACTTGCTGTTTCCGGAAATCTTGTTTTGCTTTGCATGTTGTTTACCTATGCTTAAGGTACTGGAGTTACTTATGGTTTTCTTCCTGTAATCAGGAAGAAAACCATTAGGTGTCTTCCTGTTATCAGATTTTAGTCATCATCTATCCCCTTAGAAACTATTTGGTGTTTTAAAAATACCTACAACCCACTTTTTTGGGGAAGCAGTGTTATCTTTTGCAGCGAGACTGGGAAGGAAATCTTACACATCGATATGTCTGGAAGGGAATCACCAGGTATGGTTTGCGATGTGTTATTTGTGATCATTCACCTTGGGTAATTTAATCTGTCTTTTGGAGTTAACCATATTTTAGTTTTTATCTCGTGTCTCGTATGGGCCCATCTGCAAGAAACTCTGGAGGGACGGTGAAGCTATGAGTTTTAAAATTTTGAAATTTTGAGTTTGAATGCATTAATCATTGCCAGTTTTATTAATTGAAAATCTTTTTACTTGTTTGAGTTTTTATTTTCCAAATACTTTTTTATTTTGTATTTTACTTTTTATATTCTGTGGATTCAACTTGCTGGACCAGCTGGGACCATGGGGTCTTCGAAATTTTTGGATTTTCTGAGTAGTTTGGGTAGGAAGTTTGTGTACTTGTGGTCTATGTTGGCTATGTGGCCTTTCAAGGCCTTAAAGCCAATAGTCTTACGCTCAGTGGGAGTTAGAGAGAGACTGAATCTGGGTGCTTGGAGCACTGGGGCACAGATTCATATACCCCGCATATTTGAGGCATTGAGAGTATACGTTTTGAGAGTGTGAACTCTCGGAGAGGTGTGAGGGTCACCTCCCAGTCTGAAATATATTGATTAGAATGCCTCATAGTTGCTGTGATAAGCCAGGGCTTGGAGAATCCAATTGAGAATAATAGAACCCGAGTATTTAAAAGAGTATTCGCCCTGTATGGAATGGTCGATTCATGGGATATGAGCCCGTATCCTGACACGAGACCTTTCCATGGCATGTGCACCCACAGTCGTATGGGGAAGCCACTCTTCTATAGTATTATTCGACTTAGAAGAGCTAGTTACATGTGCTTTAAGAGGACCCCTGTATTTGAATAGGAACATGTCCCACAGGGGTGCACCAGTAATCCATTGAACCCTCGGTGATGGTAAGCTCTGGCTCAGCGACTTTGATGTAACCAATTATGTGTCCCTGCCATAGACTGTGGAGCATAGGTCTATTGGGTTGGCTCGAGACACCGGTGGAACGTCATTCGGGTTAGCCCATTGGAAGACTCCGACTAGTGTTATAAGTTTAGAGATCTCATTTACCTTTGGCCCAAATTAATCTAAAATTGACGAGAAAATATTTTATATTGATGAGAAATTGTGTAATAAGGTTGAGAAATCATTTAGAGAATTTTTGAGATTTTTGGAGAATTTTTCAGATTTTTTAAACAATAAAAAATGTGATTTTCAATTTGTTTGACGTAAATACCAAACAAGGACATCCTATGGGGATGCCACATGGATCCCAAGTGGCCATAGGGATGCCACGTGGAACCCTGACCTCCCCACTTGTGGATGACATCATGCTGACATCATATCCATGTGGGGACCTATTTGTCATTAAATCTTTTGTTGGTATTATGTTATAACATGATTATTTTGTTATTTAAAGGGTTATATTTTGTTATGACTTAAGTTTGATTTAAGTCACATGTTTTTTTTTAGCTCATATGTGTCATTTTTGGCATGTGTGAAGTCATGGGATTTTGAGAATTAATTTAATTCATATTATTATCCACATATGATTTTGTAGCATGTGAGTATATCTTATGTAACACCACCTTATGGGCTTGACCCATGTGAAACTTTACTGTTGTAAAATCCTGTTGGTAGTGTCATAAGATATTTTATTCATGTGTAGATGTCTCATATTACCTTTATGTCCATGTCCTTGTATTTTATTGACTCTCACAAATTATTCAAAAACCATGGGTATAATTGTAAACATTAATTTGGACTTAATGAGAAATAAAACATAGAGCTAAGGGCTTCAAGGTAAAATGACTATAAACCTAGGTTTTGAGGAGTGAAGGGTGTCAAAAGCTTATCCATTGATCTTGGTAATAAGATATGGATGAGTGGCTTGGATAAAAGCCTCTCATGTGCCATTGATCTAAGGCATCAAGGATCAAGATCAAATCCATCTTTATGATCTAAGTATAAAAGTAGCTTATGAGATCAATTATTACCCTAACTTGAGTATTCACTTCAAAGAGAGAGAGAGAGAGAGAGAGAGAGAGAGAGAGAGCCCTTGACAAAAATATGGTCACCCATGAGATTATCTTCTTCTTTGGGCTTTCATTTGAAACCCTTCCATGGAGTAATCCATCATTTATGTGATCAAGCCCATATCATTGCTTCATTAAGGTATTGATTTTTCTTCTCATATTTTTAATTCCTACCTCATTTCCATTATCAAAGCTTGTTGTAATTCTTAATTTACGATAGCTTTCTTCGTTTTTGGTCATGAAAACTTGATATTTGAAGAGTCCCAAAGCAATAGTGTAGTCCATACACATAGTATGTGTAGACTAGCTTGCTTACTCCATGATCTTGAGTAGTTTCAACTTGATTTCTTGATCTTATTTTTCTGGAATTTTTTACTGAGAATATACAACTGATGAGATGTTTATTTCATCATATTTGAGCATAAGAAATAGTCCATTGAGTTGCCTTTTTAACGTTGAAAAGTTGGTGTGGTCCCTTATGGACCACACGGTGTAGTTTTACCATAAGTTCTTTATTTTGTGTAGTATCTCTCTCAAACTTTGAAAGGCTATTTTGATACAATCTCTCTCATGATTTGATCCCCATTAAGTGATATAAATGTGATCATTTGCTTCCCATTGGATTGATCTCCTTGAGTTATTATTATCACCCGTGCCTTAGACAATGGGACAAAATTAAGTCCTCAAAAGGCCCTTTCATGGCCCGGGCACAAGGGGTTCGAACCATGGTTTCCCCATGTATGTTTGCATGTTAATTTGATGTATTTACAGTTATTAAATGGATTCATGATTTTGATTAAGTTGAGTAAGCTGTATAAATATTGAGATTGTTTTTTTTTTTTTTTTTGCGGTATGAGCTTTAATGCTATGCATTATTGTTTATGCGAATTGAAATCTTATTGAATTATTATGATCAAGTGTATGATGTGTATGAGATATTATGAGGATGAAGAATGAAGATGAAATTATCATATAATTTTGATATAATAAGGAATTGCGAGTGCAAGTCATACAATATGTTGTAGAGATGTACAATGTGAATATTTGAATATTGTATTCAGTTTAATTATACTTTTTAGTAAGGGATTTGTAGGGGACCTATTAGGGTTCAATTTTATTATTGAAATATGTATAAACTAGGTTTGTAGGCTGGAATATATGTGTTATGGTTTTGTATTGAGATATTCATGCATTTAAACCATTGAGTTTTTATACAATGGAATTTTTTTTTAAAAGATTGCATTTCTAGCCTATTGGTCTTATACCACCAACAGTTTAGAGCATAATTTCTGTTCTCATGATTGTTTTTTTTTTTTCTTAAGTTGTGTTTGTTCTCATGATTGTTTCCTTCATTTAATTTTGTTTGAATGGATCTACTCGTGGGAATTGCTTAGTATTTTTTGTGGGCGTACATTAATCTTTTTTTCATCCAATGTACTAGTTGTATACAATGGAAAGTATTTCCTCTGTTCTTATTCATGCAATTCAATTTCATACAATTGATGGAGCATAATTGTAGTGCTTTTGGTTAGTGGAAAAGTACATTAGTGTTACTTCTAGAGTTATATGTCCCCTCCTTCCAATGTTGGAAATTTTAATTTAAACAATTTCTAGAACCATTAATCCTGGCAATGTTGGAAATTTTAATTTAAACAATTTCTAGAACCATTAATCCTGACAATGTTGGAAATTTTAATTTAAACAATTTCTAGAACCATTAATTCTGATCTTCTAGTCTAGTATTACATTTTTCAATAGTTTTTCTCACAAGCTTTGTATTATTGGCCTACATATTGAGAATTATCATAATTCGGTTCCTGCTTTCATACTATCAATATTTGAGTGATTTTTTAGTTTATCTTTGGAGTATCTTTATGAAATGCATATTCTATTTCCAGGCTTGATCAATCTGAAGGCAGTCCAAAGTATGTCAATACCTTGAGTTCAGTGCCTGGTACAAAAAAGGTTTGCTGTTGACCTTGTTTATTATAAATAGTTGTGAAGTTCCTCGTACTTATTTCCTATTTTATAAAAATGATGGCTATGATGCTCAGTTTCACTAGTTCTCTACTGAGATATCTACCATAGGATGAGTTTTCAATCATGCAATTATGCGGCTAGACTTGAAAAGTTACATTTGGCACATGTTGGGACTATGCTTAGTTGATATTTTTGAGAGAAAAACTTGTGCTGCAAGTTTAATGTATATAGTACCAGTTGGTTTGAATCATGTTCTGCAATGTATTTGTCAGTTCCTTTAGAAAAAGTCCACTCGTTATTGTTTGACGTGAATATGGCACAATTTCACCACACTTCAAATTTATATTTTCCTATTACAGATGCTTCTTTGTTTGATGTAACTATCAGTGAAGTCTGTATTATTGTCACGTATGAAAAAATTGAGGCACATGACAAATTTGCCTTTAATAGGGGTCCATGCCTTTTTGTGTGGTCTAGTGGTAGTCTTATATGTATGCATATGTTATTAGGATGACAAAATGCTTTTATTAGACGTTGGGCATCCATGTTCATGCAGAAAGAAAAAAATTTGCACTTGTGCTTAAATAGCCATCCAAATGTGTTGCCTTTCTTTTGTTCGCTCAAGGGACATATCTCTGTCCTGCATCTAAGCTCTCTCCTAGTGCCATGCTGTCTACAGTAGTCATGAGCAATTAGCATGTGTGCTATTCTTCCTAAGCTCCAAAGGGAGGAATCCTTATAAAATGGCACTTAATTGGAGAAACTCATCTTAATTCTTATTCTTATGGCTTAGCTCCCACATGATCTCAGCAGTACATATCTGGAGATTGAGATGCTCTTATGGTTATACTTTTTAAAAAAGGGAAAAAAATCCTTGTAGTTTTAGGTCTCTGCATGATATTGATATGCTTGCCCTTGTTCGTTAGAATATGAATAATTTCATAGACAAGGAGCTTATGTCTTCTTTATGCAAAATATAAATTTTTGTGGAAAAGGGAGCGATTTCGAGGGTTTTTTGGCTTTGCTTCACCATGAATTCCCCCAAATTTGTGTGGCTTTAATTAAAAAATGTGAGGTTGCCCCCCCTCGCCCTCTTTCTTCTTTTAGTTTTGCTTTTTCTCTTGTTTTTTGTTTTGTTTTGGGGTGGGGAGGGAAGGGGAGTCAAGGTGGGATTGGAAGGTTGGGATGGAGTTCCATACTAATGATATGTCAGCTTCTTCTGTGGAGTGGCTTCAGTACTTTTTCTTTTTTTTTTGTTGTAAAAAAGCACAAGCTTATGCATCATTTGAGACTAGTGATATGCACGTGTACTAAATATTAATCAATAAATAAATTTTTAATTTTAAACTGACATATTCGATTATAGAGAGTTATAAAAAGAGAGAATTTGTTGGATCCATCTTCACGTATGGGCTTTTATTAGGTAATAATTTTTTTATATTTTAATTATATTATTCTATAACCAACTTTAAAATTATTATTAATCATATTAGTAAAGTTGTTATTTACTTGTCAGAAAATATTATTCTAGAGAATTAGAAAAAATAGAAATGCAACAACATATCAAATAAATTTCAAAATATGATTATAATTCTATTTATGTTACATTTTGAGGTAATTATTTTTCTAAAAATAATTTCAATTACATTATTTACATCTGTATTTTGCATTTACGGTTAATTACTTTTCCTTTTTAATATATATCCAACTATATCATTCACTAATATAAATGAAATTATTTTTACGTATATTAGTAAATGTATTATTTACTTATAAGTACTATTTTTAAAATTGGAGAAACTGAAAATGCAAAAAAGAAAAACATAGAAGGGTTTATTCTTTCTTTGTCTTTTTGTAATTTTGGTTAGTTACCGTAGTGTTTTTTTTCTATTATGAGTTATAATGTTTTCTAAAATGATTAAAATTAATTTAAAATAATATTAGCAAATAAATTATTCTATTAATACATAATTACAAAATTATATTTATGTGATTATGAGTTATTGAAAACATTTAATTAGGATTCTAAATTCTAAAATAATTAAAATTAATTTAAAATAATATTAGCAAATAAATTATTCTATTAATACATAATTACAAATTTATATTTATATGATTATGAGTTATTGAAAATATTTAATTAGGATTCTAAATACTTGTGTAATTTATTCCAATTATATTTTTGGTATAATTAATTGCATATATATATCTATCATGTGAACTTTATAACAATTACTATACTATTAATTATTGTAACAAAGTAATTAGTTATAATAATTTAAATAATTATTGATAAATTACAATATAAAAAATAGAATAGTTATATGTAAATTTAAATAACTATCCATCTATCTATCTATTATATATAAAGCGAGAGGAGGCCCCCCTATATTTTATTGACTTGTGTCCTTTTTCTTCCCGTTATATCCTACTAATTCTTAGTTTCTTCCCCATTTTACACTTCTATTTCTTGGAATTATCGAACTCTCCATATTAATGGCTAGACGTCTTCAAACTTAAATAAATGTTGACTATATTCTAAAAAGTTTTAATTGGTTACAGTGAGGTAGAAAGGAATTGGATTAGAACTGTAACAAAATAAATTCACCATCATTCCAAGGAAAGCAGCAGTTTCTAGTGTCACTTCCAAAAGTATGAAATAAAAAAATAGGCTAATTGTTTGTTGACCTTCCCCGGAATAATATAAGATGGATCTTGCAAAGATTGCTAAACTAAATTCAAAGATGAATATAAGTTATTAATTGAAGCTTTATTTCAAAATGTACTCTTTGTTGTCTAAATTCTTCAATACATCTTCCACCATCGTGTTGTTTGGTACCCAGTGTATCAAAAAGTGCTAGGCGGGTCCTAGGTGGCATGGGGGGTCCAGGCCGCCCTGCGCCTAGGCTGCCGCCCAGAATCTGGGCGGTAGCCCAGTTGAAATAACCACAATCCCAGATTCCAAGTTGAAAAAAAAGAAGATAGAAGTCGAGAAGAGAATTTTGATAATCCATATTGTTAAAACAGTAAACTGTAAAACCATACAAGTTTAGGATACGAAAGTCAACACTCAACACAATAGAAATATACAGAAATTTAGAAAATATACAGTCTAAGATATAAAAGCCAACACTCAATACAACAGTCAACACTCAACACTCAGCACCAAGAGGCAAGAGTCTTCAGTCGTCGTCGTCATCATCATCATCAGAAGGAATATCAATGGGTCAAGCCTCATCATATGCATTAGAGTCGTGGCCATCATCATCTGAGTCATCTCCCTCTTCAATATAACGCTCGTCCTCTGTTTTTTCTGAATTTGCCTCTTCCTCCTTCTCTTCTTCTACCTTCCTCTTACTGGTATGTGCAGACTGTGCAGATGAGGCCCTAGGAGTTTTGGTTGTTCTACCTTTTTCTCGTATAATTTCCTCCCTGGTAGCTTCAGGAACATTTTTACACAAGGCAACATCCCCCTTAATACCGGTAAGGTGTTTTTTAAATCGTAAATGCCCCCATTAGTATCATTTCCACAATAATTACATTTAATATGATTTTTATCACTTGGATTCGAGTTATAACCATACTTCCAACCCGGATCACCACTTCTAAAAGAACCCGGAGAAGATATTTCCATAGAACAAGGCTCATTTTTATTATTTTCTGGTTCTTCTAAATTCAGAAGCTGTCTAATCTCATCCCGAATTGCTTCAGAAACCTTTTTACAAGAAGCAACATTACCTTTAACACCAGCAAAGTGTTTTTCGAATCGGCTAATACCCCCATTGGTATCTTTTTCACAAAAATTACACCTTATATAATTTTTATCATTTGGTTTTGGGTTGTACCCATACTTCCAACCCGGAGCACTTCTTCTAGAAGTAGCAGAACTAGATCTATGACAAGGATTTTGTTATTGTTTTTATTTTACACAACTTATATATTACCTAATCTCCTCTTCGATAGCTTCAGGAACATTTTTACAAGGGGCACTATCTCCCTTAATACCGGCAAGATGTTTCATAAACAGGTTTATGCCTCATTTTGTGTCTTTTTCACAAAAATTGCATCTAACGTAAGTTTTGTCATTTGGATTCGGGTTGCATCCATCTTTCCAACTCTCCACTCCGACTAACTCCTGAAGAAGACATCTCAAAATAAAACAAACGATCTAAAAAATAAAGTTTTGCACTTACTTTGATTGCTCGAACTCCAAACTTTGAGAAACACTTTGATCCTATGAAATGTAGTTTTTTTGAGGTTTATTTCTCTCTAAAATGGGTTATTGTGGGTTTTGGTTTCAAATGAAGAGAGGGCGTGGGGTAGAGAGAGAAGGTGGGAGAGAGATCACATACAAAGGTAGAGAGAAGTAAAGAGCTTTAAATTAGGAAATAATGTTGGGAGTTTCAAATTTGGGGTGTATTAAGGATGTGAGTGATTATGGAGAGAGATTAATAGACAACCATTAATATGGAGAGCTGGACAATTCCAAGAAATAGAAGCGTAAAATGGGAAGAAACTAAGAATTAGTAGGATACAATTGGAAAAGGATACGGACACATGCCAATAAAATAAATGGGGACCTCCTGTCATTTTATTAAGCATGGGAGATGTATGGATTTATCGTATAGAGAATAAGAAAGAAAACGAGGAAGTGGTTTTCCTTGATGTGGCCCCTCAAGAGTGCCACTAGGATTCCCAAGTGCTTCCATATGTTTCATTTGTTGATGACAACATGGTGTGATTATCAATATTGCAACTGGTATTCTTGGATACCTATAACTTAGAATGAAATCAGTTATAAATTCGAATATGAATGCAATAGGAAGTTATGCAATGATGCTTTGTCAAAAAAAAGAAAGAAAAATTGCATGATGATAGGATATATCGAAAATTATGATGCACCTAAATTATTTCATGTCTGAATGTGTCTAAATATATATTCAGAACCTGTAAGTGATATGGTTGTAACCAGCGTTCATAGACTCGGCCGAGGTAACTTGGACTCAGCTGAGTAACTCGGCCACGCCCTATGGGTGAGGCAAGTTTTGGGCGATTTGGTTGTGCACCATTTTTTTTTAGTTTAAATATATTAAAACCTTCAATTTGAATCAAATAGCTTAAAGTGGCTTTTTGGTTGTTATGTACACGTAAAGTTGAACCCATCAGGGTTCCAATCCCGTTGCTGGCATTTTTTTACGCAACTTTTAAGTTTTAAAACATCCTTCTTTTTGGAGTTTTTAAAAAAATGTGGCCTCCACGAGAGTGGATCCCACAACCTCTTGTTAAGAGGTCGATTTCCATATGTGGCTCAATGATAAAAACTGACACTTGAACTATATATAACTATATTTTGTCTTTATTTTCTTTAAAAAAAAAGGAGCTGAACTTAAGTGAGTTACTCAGACTCAGCTGAGTAAATCGCCTCGGCCAGGGCCCGAGTACCTTTGCCGGGTCGATTTTTTGAACATTGATTGGAACATAATACGAATATGATATTAATATAAAAAAAGATCTGTTATATTTTTATACATGTACCATATGCCACAATTGATAAACTAAATATGTATCAATATGTTGCATAGGATTCTCCTTTCTATAACCATGCTTTGAATTTTGGGAAATTTCAAGTGGTATCTAGGCTCTTCATATGAAGGTATGTATCCTTATCCTTGTTTGGTTATTTGTACTGTATTATTAAGCCACAGTTAAAGGGTGGGTATGTCTCGCAAGAATAAAGGAGGGTCAGGTGATAATTAAAAAGTAGTCTTTGGCCCCATGTAGGTAAATTGATTCCCTTATTTTAGGATAGAATGAATATCGTAAAATTTGTGGGCATTGCCCAAAATTTCTCTCTTTATCAATCTCTGCATCCTAATTTATTGTGGAACTTGAATTTCTTTAGGTTCTACAATCTATTCTACCATCTACATGTTCTCTCTCTATCAGTCTTTCTCTCTCTCTCTCTCTCTCTCTCTCATCTGCATGGGAGTAATCTCTTCTAAAATTTTGTATTTTAAAATCACTTCTCCTAAAATTAATGTAAGTGCTCCCCTAAAATATGTTCCCTATTTTTTAGGTTTAAACCTCCTAAACTTGGTGCCACTAGATCTTGCTCTTGAATTCAAACCACCCCTACACCATAGCAACCACCCAACACTAACCCTTCAAGATGTCTTAAACACCCCTTGAACCCATCCATAGTGCAACTTTTACATATCTTCAACCCAGCTCACAAAACCCTCGGAACCCTTTTCATCCCCTTGTTCAAGGTGGCTTCGTCGCCGAAAAACTTTATAGACTGCAAAACTTACTTTTTTCAACTTCCAATCCAAGCGTAATGACCACAAGGGCATCTGAAAATGGGCGGGATCACTTTTGGGACAATCTCCTTTGCCACCATCAATTTGGCAACACAAGATCTCACCTTTCTCTCTAACCTTAATAAGGGATGAATTTCTGAAAACCCTTTTTAGTAGTGCCATATGCGCAAGGCTTTGGACATGATGAGGGCCATAGACTGCCTAACCCTTGGTCAGTCAAACAACACATAAGCTCCCACTGAAGTGTATAATCCACTATAAATGCCTTTTTACATGTTCTCACAGCCTTTAAAGGCCACAAACCCCCAACAACAACCAATGTGTGTGATTTTATAATCAATTAGTGCTTTTGTGTCTTTCTAGTGAAAGTTTTTATTTTACCCTTGATTAATTACCTAAGGTAACCTTAAGCAAGAAATTACTATATTTGTCAACACAGAACTTTGATGAATATTTCATATTCAATAACCTGGTTAATGCATCTCCATCACCTATATCTATTAGAAGTTTAGAACTTCTTTTGGTAAGGGTGCATTGTACTTCACTTTGACACATACTTGAGCAATATGCATTCTCTGCTTTAGAGAACCATCTAGTATGTCTGGTTTCCTAACTGCTGGTGCTATGTGTCCAAGAGATGGCGTACACTTAGAATGATGACGAAGGTGCAGAAAATGAACACATATGGGAATGGTTGAAAGTGTTGCAATTTCAGGAAGTTTACCATCCACCCCTTCCCGCCCCCCCCCCACTCTTCTCCTCCCAATTATATGGAGGCTACCATTGAGCACCCATATTTAGGTGATCTTTGGAACTGTCAATCTCCATTAAGGTTCAATACCAACAATATATCCAATCAAGAAAGATTGGAACCTTTTCTGTTTTTCATCCATCTCCTCTGTCTAAATATGCATGGCTTGATATCATTATTACCTCCATATTCTGGTGAGTAAGATTCGACAATGAGTTTCAGTCAGTGATTCAAAGACTTATTTTCCTTTTCCTCGATCTTGATTCACGTACAAATTTGGGAATTGTGATATCTGTCAAACGAGAATTACTCAGGAACTAGGTCCATGCAAAAAGGCTCTTGCAAGCGAGCTAGATTGTAGACAGAGCATCGATAGCTTATGGACTCTTAACTCTTTGCATGGACCTAGGAACCTTTGGATTGAATATAGGTTGACTAAAATGTTCTACAATTATATTGTCTGGTCTTTCTTTGGAGTTTATGGTTAAGCGAGTGGGGTTTGGGATGCAGTGGTTTATTGATGCATGTCTGTATATCCATGGCATCTATTAATTAGAGTGCTTATTTAAGATCTTTAGGTGTTTTCGGTAATGGGGTTCTACCTTTTTGTTTACTAACCTAACAAAATTACTTTGTGGGAATTCACCAAACAATATCTACATACTGATTATGGAAAAAAGGAAGATTTTTCTCTTTATGTTGGATTGAGGAGCTCATGTCAGGGAGGGTTTGTCGAAAGCGAAACTATCATCTTCGAGGGTTTCAGTTTAGCTCAGTGTGGCTCTAAAGTTTATGTGGTGATGCTATGGGAAAGATCTTGGACCAGACAGTTAACTTTGAGAAACTGATTTTATAGGATGAATAGAAAATTTACCAACAGGGGACCATATCATGCTCCGTATGGATGGAAGACCTACTCTGTGCATGTTTAGTCTGATTCCTTTGTGTTGAACATGTTGGAGGGGGAATGTGATGCCATTGTTCGCAATCGTTGTAACATGATGAAGACAAACGTGGGACATGATGGGTTGAAGCGAGCAACAGGACTAGCTGCATGAATGGCTTTAGTGGTCCAAAAATCCCTCTTGTAAAACGCGCATAGGCCAGTATGCCAGCCCACTACATGTTTCTATATGAATCCTCTAGGCTCTGAACAATTAATATAAGAAACTACAGAGACATGTTCTTGGGATCCAGGTGAATAGGTTACACTTGGTCCAGGAAAAGGATGTTGAAGGCTTGCGAGGGAAAAGGGACATTTACTTATAAAAAAGAAAACTGCAAATCTCAACTCAGAGAAATTTTTTTGACTTAGAATCTGTTGAAAATTTTCCTTTCTCATACATTGATTGACTAGCATATCCTAACCTATTAAAAATTTAAACTTAATAAGAAAGGCAAGCACAAAAAATCTATGTTATGGATTTTTATATGGTTAGCTTACTAGGACAAAATTATTATAATTGATCATCTTTGTTAGATGGTTCTGCCTTACCCACTGTGGAGCATTTTTCCTTTTGCCATTGGAACTATGAAAATGATTGGGAGTAACTTGGGCCATAGACAGACTGTTTGGGGCTCTTGTGAACCATACATAAAAGATGAGAGTTTTCAAATCTTGTAGTAAACTCAATTTTGAAGGTAGTTCTAGAGGGGAATTGGAGGTGTTGTGAGGACCAACAAGAGGCAGTGCTAACGACTCTCTCAAGTCTAGCAGGCCATTGCAATGCAAACAATGACAGAGGCACTAGTTCTTTTGATTGGATTACAAAACTTGAAAACGGACTGGAACCCCATTTTGGTCGCAGAAGATTCAGCAAATGTGCTTCCATGGGCAAACAAGAGTGCCCATTGCCCATTAAGACTACATTTTTTAAGAGACAACTTAGGCTTATCAATGACTGTGCCCTTCGAGCACAGCTATAGAGAGTCCAACGAGATAGCAGATAGTCTTGCTATAGCGAGAGTTGATTGGCTTTGGCTGTCACCATAATTCATTAGCTCGTTGTC
This sequence comes from Amborella trichopoda, assembly GCF_054954075.1. Lineage (NCBI taxonomy): Eukaryota > Viridiplantae > Streptophyta > Magnoliopsida > Amborellales > Amborellaceae > Amborella > Amborella trichopoda. The sequence continues at coordinate 44,676,311 of NC_142341.1, read as the reverse complement.
TTTGTTTTTCTTTGATTTTTTTGTCTCCTAAATTGTATAGAATAATAGATGCATATCTCTTTTTTAGATGCGCAGCAGATGCATAGCTTTTAATATCCACAATGCTATACACATACATTTTACACAATTAATGAAATATTGTTATCAAAAAGAAAAAACTGTTTGCAGTCTCGATTGTCATGTAAGATTATTCACTACAAGTAATCTTACTTGAGGCACTTTGTTGTGACTTCCATAATTCTTTAGCCATTTTCAAAAAAATTTAACCTAAAAAGACAATTGTTCAAATTGTTCTCCAGATCTGCACATCATTGCAGTGATATTACATAAAGGGCAAATGGAATGCATGTTTCTGTTCTTTCTCACTTGTTCTTTTAGTAATTTTTGCAAAATGCGTTCTTAATTTTTATTATACTTGATGTGTTTTACTACTAAGTAAATAATCTTGGTCATTTCTTGGTTTTATCTTTCAGCTTCCTAGCAGAAGTGCTCGTCGTAAGAAAGCCAAAAGGCAATGGCTGCGGGAGCTAGCTAAAAACAACAGCAAAGTGGTACTACCTTACTATTTGATGCTTAGCAAGCATGTTTAGACACCATTTGTTTTCCCAGTCAAATTGCAATTTGGGCATTTTGTGGAAATCTCACTAGTAATCTGATCTCAGCAGATGGTTGATTCGCAAATTTGAATTGAGGTCAAGGTGGTAGCACCACCTGTGACTCAGTTATCAGTCTCGGTTTCCATTCCTACCAATGCTAACCCCTTTTGAAAACTACTAACAATTTCAAAAACTAACAGTCAATGTTCGAAAAAAAAAAAGATTCCCAATTGCAATACCCCCCTCCCCCCCCCCCCCCTTCTCCCCCTCCCCCTCCCCCGTCCCCGTCCTCTCTTTTTTTTTTTTTTTGGCAAAACTACTCCAAGTTGTTTTGCAAAAAATTCAATTTGGTTTTCTCTCTCTCTCTCTCTCTCTCATCATCACCATTACCGCCACCACTTGACTACCATTTTGTGGCCACCACTCACCCCACCTCCACCACTGCCGTTGCTGCCGCTGCCGCCACCACCGCACCACCACTAAGCAACCACCATTGCCACCACCTAGCTCCACTGCCTAGCTGCTATCATCACTATCACTTTGCCACTACCACCATCACTGCCCCACCACTACTTCCTACAGCCACCACCATTCCACCACCACAGCCTATCAACTACCGCTGCCACAACCGCTGCCACAACCGCTGCCACCACTTACCACCACCTACCTGCACCACCACCAATTCTCCACCGCCATCCCCACCGCTAGCACGACCACCCCCACCGCCACCACTAACATCTCGTTGCGACCAGCACAACTATTGCACTGTGCCATCACCATCACGCTGCCTCCATCACATCACATAATAACAATTTATAACTCAACTAAATTGTTATTTGGTCAATTGCAATTTGAAGAAAACACTATTTGATAGAATTTTGCAATCAAATGATCCTTAGTGATCTTTGAAATTGTCTTCCTGGGTTATTCATTCTGCAGTTACATGCATTAACTGGAGTTGCTGAACTGTCTAGTTGTTATGCCTCTTTCGTGGTCTTGTGCTTATGAAATATTTTATCTTGATGCATCTTTTTTTGGTCTGCCTTTTCTAATCATTCTAGTTCTGTGTGTGCTCACTTGCTAGTGTCTTTGGCATGTGTAGGAGCTTCAGAGCCATTCACCAGAAAAGGCAATTCAAATAGAATTTTCGAAGCCAAGGGAATCTGGTCAAGTTGAGGATGAAGATGAGGATGAAATAGTTCCTGTGGTGGTTAAACCGGGACACGTTCGCTTTAAGCCTGCTGGTAAAGGTGTGATGGTGCTTTCTTGTCTCCCTAGTTTGTTAGCATAATATTGGTGTCTGAGAGCAGGTTTGCATAAAGTTTTTCAGCTTCATCCTTTGCAATTCTTATGTTGCAATACCAGTATGGCCATGCAATTATGAATTATCCACGAAAAATTGTTAGTGTGGGATACTTCGTCTAGATGTTATAAGGTACTACTTTTTAAAAAAATTTAGCAGTTTCTGTAAAATCAGAAGAGCATCTTCCACTATAACCCATGTATCTCCCTGAACTCATACATACCTCCTCTGAGATTTACCGTAAGAAACTAGACTCTAGACTCAAAAAGAAATAAGAAAAATATAACTTGCCTTAGGAAAACTTGCAAACAGGTCTGAAATATAGTGCCCCAGAATACTTGATTTCTGATGAAACCAGAATCTGAAAATTCGCTTAGACCAAAGGAGAGAAGCACTCTTCTTTCCCTTCTTAAAAATTTTCATTCCCATAAAAAGAAAAACATACACCTTCACATGGACGTCACCCTTTTTGATAAAAGTAAATATATATCATCATCGGCCCGACTATTTGGGGTCAGCCATACGAATCATGTTCCACGCTTCCGTTTTATCAAGGGCCATACTCTTAGTTAGACCATAAGTTACCAGATCTTTTCTTGCTACCTCCAATCATGTCCTTTTGGGTCTTCTCTGTCTTTTTAGAGCCTTCCACTTGTACCAAATTGCCCCCGAACCGATGTTGTTCGAAGTCGACGTTGCACATGGTCAGCTCACCTAAGTTTACGTTTCCTCGTCTTATTGCCTATTAGATCCATCCTTAAGTTCCCGTAGATGTATTCATTCTGAATTCTATCATTTCTTGTCTTGCCATTCATCTATCTCAACATCCTCATCTCAGCTTTACTCATTCTATAGATATATTGTTTCTTGACTGCCCAAATGGCTGGTCACATAAAACTCCTTTAAGTTTTATTGGTATTGCGGTATTGCGGCGATCACATAAAACTCAGGAAGTACATCCCCACTTCGTCGGCCCAACTCTAATTCTATGTACAACATCTTCGTCAATCTCTCAATTCTCATGGATTATCGACCCCTGGATATCGAAAATAATTTCTTTTAGGTACTTATTGACAATTAATCTTAATTACTACCTCATTCTATTCCTAATATTACTAAAGTTACATTCTATATATTTTGTCTTGGTCTGGCTAATTTTAAAACCTTTAGATTCTAGAACATCCCTCCAAAAATGCCCCCTCATACATATCTATCACCATGTCGATATATCCTCTAGAGATTCCTTTCTTTTTCAACATTTGCCAAATTAACTCTCTAGGTACCCTATCGTATACTTTCTCTATGGCAGTAAAGACCATGTGGATGTCTCTCCTCCCTAAACTTCTTAATCAATTGCCTAAGTAGGAAAATAGCCTCAATTGTTGACCTGCCTGGCGTAAAACTAAACTGGTTTTCTGATACACTCGTTTCATGTTTTAGTCATTGCTCAATCACTATCTCTTCATAGTGTGGCTCATAAGTTTGATCCCTCGACGGTTCATATAATTCAGTATGTCTCCTTTGTTTTTGTAAATAGGTACCACAATACTTTTCCTTTATTTATTTGGCATTTCTTTATTCTCATCATCTTGTTGAACAACTTGGTCAACCAGATTATGTTAATATCTCCCATGCACTTCCAAGCCTCATTGGGATACCATCTGGTCTTAAAGCCTTCCCATCTTTATCTTTCTCAAAGCTTCTTTCACTTCAGATATCCTAATCCTACGAATGTATCTATAACCTCTAGCCTCGTCTATGTCAAATGCTCCTCCTAGTGTCGTGCTCCCATAGTGTTTGTCATTTTATAATTTTTAAAAATAAATTCTCCACTTTTCGTTGACCTCATCATCTTTCACTAAGACACTCTAATCTTTACTCTTAATTCATTTATCATGATGGAGCTCCCTACACTTTCTCACTTTCATTTTTGTTAATTTGAAGATATCTTTTTCAACTTCTTTTTTCCCTAACTTGTTGTATAGGCCATCATATTCCTTAAGCTAAGCTGTACCATTTTTTTAGCATTTTTCATAGCTTTTTAATGTTCTTCTGAGTTTTGATCATTTCTATTCCATTGTAAAGTTTTATAACATGATCATTTTTCGCTAATGGCCTTTTGAACATCATCACGTGACTGCCAATTTTCCGTATTTGAATGTCTTTTCCCTATAGATTCTCTTAAAACTTATGTAGCCACTTTCGTGATACTATCAACCATCTCATTCTAAATAACATTAACTGTATCCTCAGAATTTTATTTCCCTTCTTTTATCAGTTTATTCGTAAATAAGTCTATTTTCTCCTTTTTTAGATTCCACCACCTAATTCTTGGACAACTATCAACTTCATTCCTCTTCTATCTCTTTATGCAAACATTCATAACTATGAGCCTATGTTGTGTGGTCAAACTCTCCCTAGGATAACCTTACAATCTCTACATGATGCTTGATCTGCCTTCTTACTAGAAAAATGTCTATCTGGCTTTTATATGATCCACTTTTATTAGTTATTAAATGTTCATGTCGTGTTTTAAAATAAGTGTTTGTTATTGCTAGTTATAGCACAATCAATAATAACATCACCCATCTCATTTCTTACACCAAATTCATATCCTTCATGTATCTTTTCATATCCTCCTTTATCTTTTCCTATATGGCCATTTAAGTCCCTCCTAGAAAGGTCCTTTCTCCATTTGGTATCCCTTGAATTAGTCCATCCATGTCCTCCCATAATTGTCTTTCAACGCTATTCTCTAGTCCTAACCTAACTCGTGAGCACTAATTACATTAATTATTTCCTTCCCTAATACAAGTTTAATTTATAGGAGCCTATCACCTACTTTCTTGACATCTACTACTTTATCCTTGAAATCTTTGTCTGCTATTATGCCTATGCCACTTATATTATTATCCTTTCCTATATTCTAAAGTTTATATTTGTTGATTTCCTTAGCTTTTACCCTTTTCTGTTTAGTTTCTTATAGGCAAGCTATGTTAAGTCCTTCGTCATTGTGTCCACTAACTCCATACTCTTACATGTTAGAATTCCTACATTCCGTGCGGGTAAATGGATCCTATTCTCTTGGACTAGCTTCTTTACCTGCAATTGTCCAAAATGGCACGGGAACTCTTGCCTACTTATTGCTGCAGCTGGGTGATGTTGCAGTGCGTCGCTTCTAGGGGACACCTTAGCTAACCCTTACTCATTTCTCATTGCACCCAAGTGCCGATACAGTGCGTCGCTTATAGTGAACGCTTTAGCATGAACATATAACGTTAATGTAGGATTCATGAATAGATGTGGCTAAGTTTTACATCGGCCGCCCACCTAACATAACCCTCCTCCTTTCTTTAGGCTTGGGACGGGCATGACCAACTGGGACTAGCCATAGCGTGGATATGCTATACAAAAAAGCCATGAGTTATGAGTATAGGCATCCCATAGGTTAGATAAACAAAATAAAAAGAAAACATCCAAAGAAATCGTCCCTCTCTCACTCTCTTGCTCTTTCTCCCTTCTCTCCTCCCCCTCCCCCCCTTTCCTATCAAACACAACATTCTAGAACTGCATGTAATAAATTTCTATTCGTTGTTCCACATGTAGCGCCTAAGCGGTTCAGAGGACTTGGGGACCTCGCTCAGGCCTAGACGGTAAGAATAGGCAGCCTGCCCCAAGGCGGACGCCTAGGCGCTTGGGCACCCGTCTAGGCGGGTGCCCAATGGCCAAGGCTTGTGCCCCACCCAGAGGCCGAAATTCCCCTTGTTGAGGGGCATTTTTGGGTGTTTTTTATAAAAATAAGAGGGGACCCTGCTTTTCTTGATGATGATTGATGATTGAGGACTTTTTTGAGTCTTCAAGTCTAAATTTCTTTCATTTTTCTTTTCTTCCTCCTGGTTGTGTACAGTAGTGGTTTGTAAACTTTTAAGTTTTAACTATATGTGGACTATGGATATGGACTTATGGAGTATGGAGTCTATGTGGACTACAGACATTTGATGTGCCCCCTAACTTTTGTGTTATTATTATTATTTTTTTTTCATTTTCTTGATGATGAATGAATCGATGTCTATCTTGGATTATAGACTAAAATATGTTTCAATATGTATTTTTTTTTTTTTTTCCACAATATCTTATTGTAAAACAACTTTTTATTCTACAGGACCGCCTAAGCTCTAGGCGCCCGCCTAGGCGCTAGGCGGCCTAAACTTCCCTGGCTGCATGGCGCCGCTTGGCCTTTTTTGGAAACATTATGTCTATTCATCTATAACTTTCCTACTTTCCCTCGCCAATTCCACTATCCTAGGACTTCAAAATCCCATGCTTCCCCTTCTACTTCCTGTTTTTTGAATCCCCCCATCAAAATCCTACACTCTAGGCTTCGAGACGGCCTAGGCCTATTTCCTTTTTCTGCCTATCCTGACAATAACTCAAAAAACAAAAAGGAACTCTTCCCATCAAAATAGGGCCATGAAATCCTGGAAACTAGGTCATTCATGCCAATGCTAAAGAAACTGCACCCTTAAGCATGCCCATAAAATAAAATAAAAATCCTTTTTCAATCCCGCAAACCAAGCCTAAAAATGAACCCGTAAAAAAAAAGAAGAAATGACTAAGTCCCCCTAAAATTTAGATGAATAAAAATATTGAATCAGCCCATCTATTGATTTGCATTATCCTCCCCATGTTGGAGAAGACTCAACTCTATCGGCTCAGCTTCACCATCAAATACAAAGATCTTGAAACTCAGGATTGAAGAGATGTTACATGCACTAGGCAACTCCTACGAAAAACAGCCACACACATTCAAAATATCTGCACATGAAATATAATTGCATCAGCTGCCCGATTCTTTGGGTGAAAAATTTCTTTTATCTGGTCAGCATCGACAACTCTGTCCACAAGTTCATATATTTCTCATTCTCAGGATTTCCACCTATGTAGTGTGCCTTGATGCCCATTTCAACTTCTTTGATCTCATCTCCTGCTCCTTGTATATTTGAAGTCTATTTGAAGCAATGTTCGAAAATTCGACTCGGGTTGATTACTTGGCCCATGCCCCAGCTGAGTACTCATCCGAGTCCAAGTAATGCAGTCCAAGTAGGGCCGAGAACTATAGCAGCTGAAAACTAGTAAAAAAATACAAAACAAATCCCAAAAAGTAAGAAAAATATATTCAAATTAAAATTTAATAAAATTTAACAAAACACAACTAATTGTGTGCTTAAAGTAGTGAAAAATAGAGTTTAAGAAATGAGTTTGTGCCCTGGGGTATTTTTGAAATTTTCCAAAAAAGATGGGAAAATGTAAAGTAAAACTAAGTATTCATGACCAAAATATTTCCAATCTTTGCCAAAATCATAGAAAACATAAATAAACACGTTATAAATATATTACAACTAATACCTATTTTTTGGGGATTTTTTAAAAAAACTTGATTAGATCTCCGAGTTGGACCTCCACCTCGGGTTGGCAAGGGTCTGAGCCCAAATGACTTGGCTGACTTTATGAACACTGATTTGAAGTCCACAGTGCCAGAATTCTCGCGCATTGTGCTCAATTCTGAGATGATCTCATGGAAAGCAAGATTGCAAGTTTACAAGATCATGTAGATTGGATGAGAATCTCATAATATAACACCAAACAGTAAAGTATAAGGTCCAATCTTACTGTGTGAGTTGATTCAATTCTTCAAGTGCCATGTCCTGTGTAGATTTGAACCACAGATGAGCTCTCTGCCACCTTGTCCCTCTCTGCCCCCCTTTCAAAATTGGCATTACCTGTGTGTGATATGGTTTTTGAACTAGTAACCTCTGAAATTTTATTTGGGCAGTTGGACCCTGTTCTGCAAACCTAAAAAGGATGCCCCTTATTTTGTGTTAACGGATAGGTTGAATGAGCTTAAGAAACTTGCACACTGCCAAAACTAGTAGGGTCATGGCTTCACGCTGCCTAACTCAGATCAGTGTAGGAAAAATCGAATCGGAACTGTTAACCAGACATGGGCCTGGAAGCTGTTCAACCATTCTAATGGGGCAAGTCCCGGGCGGTCAAAAAAGTGTTAAAAAAATACAAAAACAAATCTAATAAAATATGAAAAATATATTCAAAGAATGATTAAACAAAGCACATCCAAATGAAGTTGAAAATTAATGAAAAAAAATGAATTTTAAAGAATCTATTTGTGCTCTGGGGTATTTTTGAAATTTTCCAAAAAAGATGGGAAAATGTAAAAATACATATTAATGGGCAAAACAATTTCCAATGTTTTCCAAAATGATGAAAATCATTAAAAAATACATTACAAATTAAATCCCTTATTTTTTGGGATTTTTTTATAATTTTTTAAAGTTGTTTTTTTAAAATACTCTGTCGGTCTCCAAAACCGGCTGAAATCGGAATTGACCAGTGGTCGATTCCAATCTAACCTGGTGGTTACCAGTTAGAACGGCCACATCTTTCAAGTTTGAACGGCAAAACTTCGACTTTTGCCAAGTCACCTAATGCAGCTAATTAGGCACCACTCCTATAGACTTCCATTGTATCAAGACAACCACTCTCAAACTCCTGGTTACGTAAATGGAATTCTTCAAATCCCATGAATGTGCAACAGCAGCCACACCCCCAGTTTGACATATTAGTGGGACCACTTCCTCTACCAAAAGTTCATTTCCTTTAGCATAAGCAGGTCCAACAAAGCAACCATACTTTCAGCATCCTTTCAACATGCTCCCATTTGCTTAGAACTTTCAACTTGCTCAACTTTAGTAACATATCTTTTGCCCAAAGGATATGTCCATCTCTTTATGTCGGCTAAGTGTTCCTCGAGTTCCTCAATTTTGATAGGCCCACAGCGATGGTAATATACAAGGATATGAACAGTTTCCTTGGTTCCAGAATTACCCAGGGGCGAAAGTATTATACTAATTTCAACACCAGGTATAATCCCAATTTCATAGTTTCAAGCACCCCCGCCCCCCCCCCCCCCCCCCCCCTTCCCCCGCCATGCTATCATGACCTTAGAGTCCAAGTACTTGCACCCCACAGAGGAGCTCAAAAACCATAGCACATGAGACTGGAAATGCTATGAGAGAGGAGCTCAAAAACCACAGACTCTAAATGGGAAATTTGATGAAGCATGGTGAATTTCTTAATTCATCATTTGGCCGATAATCTTGCAATCTTATCTTTTGCAAGACCTCATTCTTTTCTTGCATGCAACCTACAGGATTACAAGGGGTGTCTTCAAATCCCTGTAAGGGATTAGGGTCTTTTCTTGCATGCAACCTACAGGATTACAAGGGGTGTCTTCAAATCCCTGTAAGGGATTAGGGTGATGAAAGTCTAACTAACTTCATATCCATGCCAAGCCCTTCAAGCCTCCTCCTTGTGTCCTCACCAATGATTCATTACTAGTTCCTTCTGTTCCTTGAATTATCTATGCAGCATGCTCATAGATCCTGTAAAAGTTAGTTGAAGCATGAAATAACTAACTTACTGGCAGGGAAAAATAAAGCAGGCTTGTTTATTTCACACATTCCTAAGTTTTGTGCCCTTGTGTTCTGCCTTGTGACATTGTAGTCACTGGTGGATTTGCTCAGAAATATATTCAGGAATTGATGGATCTGGGATCTTGTGAGATCTGTATCATCGTATCATATCCATAGGAATCTCACTCTCTGCTTTGGAATGTCTGCCTTGGCACCTCAACTCAGGATTGACCCCCATCGTAAGTCCTGAGTCCTCACTAAGTAGGACTTCGGCAGTGGACCTGATCTTCCTTTCTTTACAGAATGTGGAGACAACATGCAGACTGGAATGAATGGATCTCTTAACGTGAAGAGCAATACCAAGCAAGGAGCTCCCAAATATACGCATACTTAATCCCAAGCTACATTTGTATGCAGTCACGTTGGTTCCTATATTTCTTAGATGGGGTCCCATATGATTTTGAGTGTTTTCTGTTGTTCATTTTCGAATATTGTCCACTGCTTGTGAAAGGAACTATCTTTGCTGGAATCTGAATAGTGCAAATGGCCTCGTATTTTCATGTTAAAACACATGGCCCAAACCCTAAATAGCTGCCTTAACAGGAGTATCTGGAAATTGTATCTGCTTCTTATTTACTTTACCGTGTTATATGTATATGGTAGACAAGAGTTGGTCACTGATGCAGTCTGCTTGCTTATGTCTCAGGTAACAAGTTGCTGCTTACATTTTGAGTATGTTGATTAATTGCTATCCCGTAATGGCGATGTATTTAACTTTAAAATTCCAAACGTATATGCCTAAGATCCCCCAATTAATTGGGAAAGGGCTATGATGATGATGATATGCCTAAGATCACATAGGACTGCATATTAAACTGCTATTATATGATAATAATCTCATAGAAGTGTGTGTTAACTTGCAAGAATTTATGGATTTCAATTACTTTGGCTAGGTATCATATTACTTTTGTATTCCTATTCTCTCTTTTCAGACTACTAAATTCTGGAGAACTATAAAAGTCAACTAAACAGGCAGAACAGCTGTTTAGACTGCAGGGTGAACTGATCTACTGTTTACAAGTAAACGTGATTTCCCGTACCTCTATGCATATGTATGTCATAAAATCAAAGGTTTTATGAATTATTGTGTTAGTCTTATGGAGCAGATATGTTCTTGTATGCTAGTGGAAATGCTGTGACTCTAATATGTGTTGATGGTGATCTGATTAAAGTCCTTGATTTGCTTGTTGTATTGTGGAAACTGTCTAACCTTGTGATGCATTTTCTATCCAGTTACTGCAGATCCAGAGGATCGACAGGTTCAAGAAACAATGGTATGCTTCCATCCTTTGGCTATTAGGTTTTTCTCTTCTACTGCTGTAACGTTACCCATTCCCTGCATGATAGGTCATTATCCGGATGTAATATTACCCACTTTTTTCCATTTGTTTTATGAGGTCATTTGAGTCCCATGGCTTTCAGAGAGAGATTTGTATCAACTTCAGTTTGGAGGTTTCTCACATCTATTGAAAATGAACCAGAGAGTAAACTTTATCAATGAAAAACCATGAAGTTATTTATACCCAAGTCACTCTGCAATAGTTGTTCAAAAACATCATCCAAATGCAAAGATAGTGGTTCCATGTTGATGCAAGGCCATAAATTGGCACTAGTTAGAAAATGAATGGTGATTGAAGCATCCAAAAGTTTGTTTAGCATGACTGAGTCTCATGAGATTAAAAGGCACTTTACTGGCATTGAGAAATGTTGTGTGGTTTGTAGCCGTTCACAGAGAGGTTCAATTTACTGAAAGTGCTGACTGATGGATTGTGATCTATTTCTGCGATGTATGATTTCAAACTGGCATATTAGGTTTTTCAGTAATTTAGTAAGAGTGAGAGAGTGAATTTGTGCCAGAACTTTGAAAGACTAAGTGGATATGATCGGCTTTAAAGAAAGTCGTCATAGTGACTTAAGTCATATATTTAAGATAGAGCAATAATTTAGCAGAATTTCTCTGCAGCACTGAGAATAGGGATTTGATATTATGATATGGAACGGATTACATTCAGATAACTCTGGAGAAGTTCGCAGATCATTAAAACGATTTGACCCTTCTAGAAAGGAAGCTGCTGCCATCAAGTTCGATGATCATGGGAATTAGAGGAAATTATAAATAGGTTGGTATTGCATCCACAGGCTGTGGTGCACAAGCACCTTTTAATAGTTTAGATTGAACCAACCCCATCCAATGGCCAAAATTGAGTTCTGTTTTTATTTTTTGTTTTTATTTAAAATATATTAATACGAAATTTGGTCCTTAGCTTCATTTTTATAAGTAGAATTAAATAAAAATTATATAAAAAAAATATATTTTAAATAAAAACTTGGTCAAAATGAATTTAGTGCTATTTTGGTCATTTTTCTATTTAAAATATTTTCGATTATTTTATTTAGTTATATTTATAAAAATACAACATTTAGATAAATATCTTACTTGAATAAAAAGTAAAAAATAAACTATGAGACTAATTCTTCGCCGTTGGATTTGGCCTTGTGAAATCTCCACCATGGGACCTGTCCAGATGATGTGGACAGACAGATATTTTTCCATTATAAATAGGGGAAATATGGAGAAGAAATGTTACAACTGAAGAGGAAATAAAATATTCTCTTATAAGCCTGTGAAATTGCAAATGCTGGAAATATGTTTTGTGTTTCTAATGGAGAAATAAACAAGGGGAAGTCTCGATTAAGCTTCAATGAGGAACTTAGGAATAATTAGATCTCAAGTGCGAAAATTGTTTGTAGGAAATTCTGTCCCTGGAATCCTCAGAAAAAGTTATGGAAAGAGGCCATTTGTGATGATCATTCTGATTATTCCTCTGGTGAAAAAGTCATGACTAAGGAAAGTAGTCTAAGCTGGTTTTTATGTTTCAAACATGCTAAAAATTGTAGCAAATTTGTTGTGCCTTCTCCATATTCTTCTTAAGTTTTTATTGTTTTCTTTCTTTTGGCATAAGTGTGCTAGTATCCCTCTCATTTACTTTTATATTCTTATAATATATTCCAAATGTTGAGTTTTTCGCACTTTAAGAAATTAGATTGGTACTAGTGTAACTCCATAGGCAAATACGTTCTTGGAAACAAATATGCATCTTCCCTGCATCCCTATAAGTTCATTCATTGTGTAACAAACTCAGAAATGCTTCGTAGGTGATGCATTAAGCATGAATACAAAAAGTACAATACAATAGGTTATAGTCAAAGTGTTGTAACTTGTATGTACTGCTTATCCTCCCGATTGAAACAATCATCTGGCAACTTGTTCAGATCCATTTTCTGTTATCCATTTTTTTTCAGATAACTTTGGCATGATAGCGTTGAACTTTGATTTCCCATATATGAAATGCTGGAGGGAGTTCACCATATATGGTAGAAACTTTTTCCATATATGAAATGTTGGAGGGAGTTCTCCACCATATATAATAGAAACTTTTTCATGATGGACTTCCAAGGAGTATATTCTTGTCACCTGATACATGATAGGCATAGTTACATATGCCCTTTGTGACATTGGCAAGTAACATCTTTTGTCATGAGGATAATATGGATGACTCAAATAGCACATAGATTCCTTAATATATCTTTTTGGTGCATTAGGGAGTTCTTCAGTGGAATGGAATAACTAGCAAGAAGAAGGGTCAGAAGTGGGGCAAGGAGAATGGACAAGCACATAAAGAAAAGGTCTGGGATAACCTGAATGATTGGCAGGATTCAGGAGAGAGAGAGATGAATGTTGAAGGTGAGCCAACACAAGAACTTGTGGACTTTGAAAAGCTTGAGCCCATAACTCGCTTTCCTCAGGTATGTGAACTACACATGCTTTATAAAATGTTGTGGTCAGAAGCTTTTTTCAGTTCTCTAGTCAACATGTCCTTATTACCTGCATCCATCCCCAGAACTTTCTAATTAGCACTACCACTGTCATTTGAATCTTAGTTCCAGATAATAGTATTCGACACATTTTAGATTATCTCTAGAAACTTATAAAATAATCCTTTGCAAAGTTGACCTGAACCTGAAGCTCATGTTCCCATATTCTCCTTTAAAGCACACATGGATGGTTGGTATGATATTTTATCGAGGTAATTCAAAGTAGAAAATGGCAGAACCTACTCTAACTTTCATTTGGTTGCAGGAAGGTGATGTCATTGCATATCGTCTGGTAGAATTGTCTTCTTCATGGTGCCCTGAGCTTTCTCCTTTCCGGGTACTGTATTTGTGCATCTACATATTAGCTGATTAGGTTTTTGTGCTTTATGCACATAATCTGGGTTCTTACATGTCTGTGTGCTTATGCTAAATAGGTAGGGAAGTTCTCCTGTGTTCCATCATCAGGAAAGGTGAAATTATTGCCTCTTCTGGAGCATCCAATCGTATTAGGTGAAAATAAAACAGAGGAAGATGATGGTTTTCCATCTTATTCTTCCTCAAATTATAATGAAGATGGCTCATTAGAGGTACTTAGTGGTTTGTTCGTAGGAAACTCTTGATTGCGAGAAAGCAATAGAGACATTTTGTGATATACAATTTTGACTAATAAAAGATGCTTTGATGCATGTTACAGATTGAGTTTACATCCCTTGTTGATGTCCGCCTGCTCAATCATCAAAGATCAGATCAACTACAAAAGCCAAAGGATCAAATTCTTAGTGGGGCAACAGACAAGGATGCTGTGAACAACAAAGCAGCTGTCTCAGTTACGAATTCCGGACATAGAGTTGAAGATTTTCCTTCTCCTGTCCATGGTATACATCTCTGAAAATATACTGAATTTTTTTTAATTTTAGCCTTGTGAAACTGAACGGTCCTGTCTACAGCTTAAGTATGATTTAAGTACATGCTATCTAAATATATTAAAATTTCAAGGTTCTTGAAATGTAAATACTATAGTATGCATGGAGTGAGTCATTTAGAGTGTCTCTTGGCTAATCTCTCTCTCTCAACCCCCCAACTGCTCATAAGCTCTCCCAATGAGTGATGCTTGTGTGAGTGCCTGCAGTATGCAAGTATTGATATTGAACCCTTGCTTAATTCATATTGTATGTTAAGTTTGCAAGTTCCATGGCTTCTTAAATTTTGTTTCAATATGAGGCTGGTTACATAGAATGGAATTTACTTCAGCCGTGTAGTCATTCCTTTCACAGAGAATGGCGAGCAGACAAAGGTTTGGGATGAAATAACTCAGGCATTGAAGGAGAAAAAGGCACAACTGTTGCATAGGGAGAATGGGGTCCCAAAAGAGACAACCCAGAGAAATGCATGGTCCTATAAGGCCTTAAGGAGCAGTGCACTGGGCCCTACAATTTCTTTCCTGAGGGCACAGAACCATCTGACATGTTGACAGTAGAAAATGCCGAGAACTTTTCGCCAATATGTTTGGGCGCAGTTGTTGAGACCAGTTAAATCCATTATGCTGTTTCTCATATAGGAAGAATGGGAATTTTGTAGTGTTCCCAGTGTTTTGTAAATTTTAGTTATGGCCTGCTCTTATTATATTTGATGTAATCTGTTCTCTACCAATGTTTGCATCTTGCTCTTTACGTATGTTTTATGTGTTACATAATCATCTTGCATGAAGAAAGGATTTATTCATGTGAACTTATGTTAAAAAAATCAATGTGGTCAAGGTACTCGGACCCTGGCCAAGGCGAACGAGTTCAAAGAGAATAATGATAGCAGATAAAGTTTATATATAATAAAATACCTAATCTTAACATTAATTTAAGAGTATCGTGGCCTCAATTCCTGTCCCTTGCACGTTAGTACAGTAGTACGTTGCTCTTTTTAATAAAACATAAAAGAGGTCTATTTTTTTAATTTAAAACAGAGTTCGTGCATGAGAGGCCTCGGACGGAGGATGTGAGGTTGCGGTGCCGTGTATGATGGCCAAAAGACTACTTAGACGCAGGCTAAGTAAAGTCATGAATAATAAGATATATAGAAAATCGAAACACGGTAGGCCGAGTAACTAAGCCGTGTCCAAGTCACATCGGTCGAGTCTAGAACCCCCGGTGTGAACTAACAAGTAATAGTATATTTTGATGTTAGTACATCTAATTCCACGATTGCAGAGCGACTGTCTTCTTCTTGTTCCTGAATGATTCCACAGGGGAAAAGGCAGTTTAAGCCACGAGTTCTGGATTTTTTATGTGCATTTGTAGGTTCATTTGGAATCAGAACATATGACCATTTTTTCCAGGAAACTCCTAACTGGGAAATACACACTTTTCCTACATTTCTGTTCAGATCTATTAGTGTGAATCCAAACAATTTAATATTCATTTTCATGTGGGGTCAACTTGAGTGAAACCCACCCTCTTTGAATGAAAGCCACCCTCTTTTACGCTGAACCAGTGGAGACTGAGGCCACAATTACTATGGTAGAGAAAGGCTTCAAGGAACTCTTTTTTCTCGAACCAAATAATCTTTCTTGTAACGGCTTTCAATTTCATCATATCAGGGTTTCCAAGATATTGAAAACCGGTCATGTTCAATCACTGGGTTGAGTGTATAGCTCAAGCCTCAAGGTTTATTTGATATGGGTGTGGGATTTGATTTTTTTAGAGATCTGTGTCAATTTTAATGGTGATTTTTTGGGGTCCTACACATATGAGTGGGGGAGGGTCTTATAGGATCATTACTATATATATATATATATATATATATATATATATATATATATATATATATATATATATATATATATATGAAAAAAAATGAACAGTGATTTCACCTTAACCTCATCGCTATCCAAATTTCATCGCTCGGTCACAGTTGTCTGGTAGTTTTTTATGTTTTCATTTTTTTTTTTTACAAATTCAAATTACTTGAAATTTAGAGTATATGTACATCTTAGTAAGGCGCACCTAATAAAAATATGAAAAAATAATAATTTGTAAAATATAAATGGACCAAAATACCCCAAAATTTATAGGGATGTTTTGGTCAATTTATAGTTTACAAATTATTATTTTTTCATATTTTTATTAGGTGCGCCTCACTAAGGCGTACATATGCTCCAAATTTCAGATCATTCTTATTAGTAAAAAAAAAATGAAAAATGAAACACTACCGGACAACTGTGAACGTGCGATGAACCTATAGATGAAAATGAACAGTGATTTCGCTTACCCTCTTCACCATTCAAACTTCATCACACGATCACTATTGTTCGGTAGTGTTTCATTTTTCATTTTTTTTTTTTACAAATCCAAATTACTTGAAATTTGGAGCATGTGTATATCTTAGTGAGATGCACCTAATAAAAATATGAAAAAAAATTGTAAAATATAAATTGACCAAAATACCCCTTGAAAATTTATGGGGATATTTTGGTCAATTTGTATTTTATGAATTATTTTTTTATATTTTAATTAGGTGTGCCTCATTAAGATGTACACACGCTCCAAATTTCAGATAATTCCGATTAGTAAAAACAAATGGAAATTAAAACACTATCGAACAACTGTGACCGTGCGATAAAGTTTGGATCGTGATGAGGGTAAGTGAAATCACTGTTAATTTTTGTCATGCAATGAAGTTTGGATGGTGATGAGGATAGACGAAATCACTGTTAATTTTCACGTATAGGCGTTGGGAAGACTCTTCCATATATATATATATATATATATATATATATATGGAAGAGTCTTCCCAATGTGCCTATAGGCGAATTATGAAATACTGTTGGATAATCGTGACCGTATGATGAACTTTAGACGGTGATGAGGGTAGGCGAAATCACTATTTATTTTCGCCTATAGGTGTTTTGTACTATATATATATATATATATATATATATATATATATATATATATATATATATATATATATATATATATATATATATTTGATTTGGATTTATATTTATCTTTTTTATATATATTTTTTTCTTATATAACTTTTCAGGTGTATTTTTCCTATCTATATGGTATCCAAATTGTTCACAGAAATCACCAAGTTCTTTACGCTTGGTAATTTGTTGTTTATCTAACTGTCTTTTGAGTTTAAGATCAGTACATAAAGCTAATCCTTCAGCACATATTTCTGCTGAGAGTTCTCCAAGTGTATAGGCAGAATATACTATAATTCCATTATGTCCCACCGGGTATGCCATACCCTTTGTCCTAATACTATGCAAGTTGATAAAAAAGATCAAACTATATTATTTCAAACAAATATAGAAAAATCACATACAATTGTACCCAAAACAATTACTTGGTCCGATATTACTTTACCTCAATCTTGGGCATTACAACATGCAAACCAACCCCAAGAAGCACCTAGAAATAATATTCCAAACCAAATAATCGAACATCCCGATGGAAATATTGAAATAAAATTCTAACAATCTAGGGTCAAGGATGATATAGATATTAATAGGAAAAAAAATAAAAAACCATTAATACCTCCTAGAAAATCCTGTCATACTACTCCTGATGTCATCATACTTCCTTCTGCTTCACAACCTACACCATCTTCAGATTTTCAACTACAAGGAGTAAGAAGAACGGCTGATCATGTAGTTCTTCCTACATACATTTCTAAACCTAATATAGAGGAATTTCAAATACTTACATTACAAATAGAAGATGATACAGAAGAAGAGATAAATACTAATAATACATATGATGATGAATATATAGCAACATATTTAGCCGCTAAATTAGAACGAAAAAAGACGAAACTTAATATTGATTATCTTAAAAAAGATTATCTTTCTTTAGAAAATCAAAATATTACGAAATGGTATCTTCAAACCTTCCAACCTAGGTTAATAGAATTACTTCATAAAAAATACAATAAATTTCTCAAAAAAGAAAGAGAAACAAAATGATTTTTTATCAAGTTAAGATAAATATGTATGCAATATAAAATTAATATTCCTTCATTCGATAATCTTCAAACTTTAGAAGAAAAAATATATATCCGCACGAATGGTACTACTACTGCTAGTACACACCCTCCTGAAAAAAGTATAATACTCAAAGGAGTAACCCCATCAAGTAAAGGAGAACCACCACAATCTTTATATGATATAATAGCCACACCATATAAAGTCTTACCCAAAGAAATAGGTAAAAAGCAAGAGCTTATTCCCCATATTGTGGAACAAAATAATTATACTAATTTATATATGCAGTCTTTAGGAAAACAAGCAGAACGTATAGAAAGATTAGTTTCGAAGGAGGTAACTCATTCCCTTCCTAAAGCAGTCATGTTTAAACCACCTCCAGAACTTAATAAAAATAAATTTCATATTGGTGACAATAATAAAACCTTAATGGATCAGTTAATAGCCAAATTAGCTCAATTAGACATAAAAGGAATTCCTTCTCCCAAACTCAGTATTCCTATGCCAAATATACCTGTTCCATTACCAGAATCTTCAGATAAAAGAAAATCAAAAATACCAGAGCATGAAACAATGATGCTCTAGAAAGAAGAACCAATTATCGAAGACACCATACAAAACCAAGAAAATGCTTTTATGGATACTACACCTATTGACATAAATAGAATAACCTATGGTAAAACTTGGAAACCAATTACCGCTTTACTATATTATAAAAGACCTACACCTGTTGATGTCCAGCTTGAAGAAGATGCCATACAACAAGCTGTTTCTTATTCAGGAAGATCAATAGTTAATTGGACAATAGATGGTTTATCTAAATTAAAAATATTATATGTCATGAGACACATGACAATGTTTGTTTTTGCAAACAAAATGGCAGGCAATCCAGATCAAGAGGTTGCTAAAGCAATAGTCAATGGATTTACAGGCTAATTAAGAGGATGGTGGGATTTCTATGTCGATGATGAAACCCAAAATAAAATTCTTACTAATACAAGACAATGGACCGCCAGGAATGAACAAAATCAAGAAATAATTTATACTGAAAGTGATGCAGTAAACACCTTAATATATACCATTACACTTCATTTTGTAGGCAGTACGGCATTATTAGCAGCAAGATCAGAAGATCTGCTATCTAATCTTCGTTGTCCTACATTATCCCATTATAAATGGTATACGGATGTCTTTTTCTCAAGATTGTAAACTACTAAAACTGAGATAATAAGATAGGTGAGAACCTGGTTTGATATATCAAAAAGATAGGGAAAACCTGGATAGCATGAAGCAGGTTCTTGCTGTGAGGTTGAGACAGCTGCGATGGTCTTGCGTAGAGAGCAAGGAGATGAGAGAGCAGAGGGATGAAATGAGCTTGCAGATGAAGAGAGAGCAGAGAGAGAGAGAGAGAGAGGGAGAGCAGAGAGAGAGAGAATAGAGCGGAGTATGAGAGGGAAGAAGCTCGGAGAGAGACCTGCTTAGAATGAGGGAGAGGCTTCCCTTTTATAGGCAGGAGGAGGTTACTTCGTAAGGAAGTAAAGAAGTGAGATGACTTGATGAGACTAAAAGGAAGAGGAAAAGACATAAAGCAAAAAAGGAAAAAGACAAAAAAGGAAAAGAAGATGCTTAAAGAGGCATCTTTGTACAGCGACATTTTGTCTTCTTATGTCGGTGGCTACAGTGAAAAGGCATCTTTGAATAGTGGCATTTTGTCTTCTTATGTCGGCGGCTACAGTGAAGGGCATCAATCATTTGTCGTATATGTCGGCAGCACAGTGAAAGGCATCATTCTTTTGTCGTATGTGAAGGGCATATAATATCTTTGAGGTGACCTGGTACTGTGTAGCATCTTTATCGTCTTTGGCTGAATTCATTGAGGTCTTCCTCTTCTGGGTCTGTTTCTTCTTCTTCTGGGTCTGCTTCTTCAAGTGGGAAATATTTATTGGTGTGTAATGGTGAAGATTGTATGGTTTCATTTGATGAGACCGGTTTTCTTCCTGCTTCTGTAAAGATCTCCTTCATTTGTTGTTCTAACATTTCTTTGGAAGCATTTGGGTTTGCTTGGAGCATATTTCGTAAATACGTAGGAAAGTCAAATGAAGTATTGGCTGTATTATGGTCACTTGGACTGGGATTATATATAGGTTTTTGTGGAGGTATTCTTTTGGGAACTAAGGTTGTGGGATCCATATTAAAGATGTCCCACCACTTGACTGAGATGGTTTTGCCCAGTCTTGGAATGTAGGTATGGTCGGCTATATTATTAACAGAGATGGTATATTCCCATTTCATAATCCATGGGAGTTGATATAGTGCCACAAAGTATAGGTGATTGTCAGTATTATTATCACTATTATATTATATTCCGCCTATACACTTGGAAAACTCTCAGCAGAAATATGTGCTGAAGGATTAGTTTTATGTATTGATCTTAAACTCAAAAGACAGTTAGATAAACAACAAATTACCAAGCGTAAAGAACTTGGTGATTTCTGTGAACAATTTGGATACCATATAGATAGGAAAAATACATCTGAAAAGTTATATAAGAAAAAGAAAAAATGTAAAAAAGATAAATATAAATCCAAATCAAATAAAGTACATAAACAATATATATATATATATATACATACGGAAAGGATCATGTCAGCCCACAGGCTGACTACTACAGTGTCAGTCAATGGTCCAAATTGAATCTGGGCCGATCTAAAAATCACAATCTTATTTCGTATTTAAATTTTCATTTTTTTGTACAAATCCAAATCACTTGAAAAGACCTTAAAAAACCATCTTATGACCATTTGTTTGATCTAAATTTTGAAATATATACTCTTTTCATTATAATGAACAATCACAAGAAAATAAAAAATTAAAAACACAATCTAGAAAGTATTTTTTAAGCCCAATTAACACAAGCCGTTCATTTTGGTGAGATGCTTAGATCTGGACCTTACAAGGATTTTTCATTACCAAATTTTTTGGATGGCTTTATTATTATTAGATGTAGAAAAATGATTTCATGCAACCGTTGTATATTAATATGATGCAATGACCTTAAAAACCATCTTATTGCCATTTGTTTGATCCAAAATTTGAAATATACACTCTTTTCATTCTAATGAACAATCACAAAAAAAAAAAAAAAAAAAATTGAAAACACAATCTATAAAGTATTTTTTAAGCTCAATTAATATAGGCCATTCATTTTGGTGAGATGCTTAGATCTAGGCCTTAGAAGGATTTTTTCATTTCCACTTTTTTTGGATGGCTTTATTATCATTAGATAAACAATGTTAAAAAAGAAAAAAATGTTTTTGAGTTTATAAAAGCTAAGATCTTGAAATTCACAAAATGAATAGTCTAGATTCGTTTTTGGTAGGGATTCATTTTGACTATATCTAGAGTTCAAATTGAACTTCTTTTTTTTTTATTGATTATTGAGATGAAGAGAGTGTCTGCAAAATTTAGGGTCATAAAAATACCACAAACGTGGTTTTTTAGAAGTGTCGTTCCATTATACTATAATACAACCATTGCATTGGATCATTGCTTATATATATATATATATATATATATATATTTATAATTTTGGCGCAAGATCTACCCAAATAAAATGTCTAGCATTTATCTTAAAAACGTAAAGAGAGCAGAGTTATAAATTATCAATTGTTGTAAAATCGAAACATAATACAAGAACACACATATGAGAATTAAAGCAGAAATCCAAGATATATCAAGAATAATCCAAGACGTATGAGTGAGATTGTGAAGTTTAAAAGTAAATACAAATTTCAACTGCATCATATATTAGGAAAGAAACAGTCTAACTTACTGTTTGCATATACATAAACTGGCAAAGTATTTCCACTCGGAAGGATAGTAAGAAGGTAGAGAGGAAATATTACAATCACACATTTACGAAATATAAAGAGGTTACCGATTTTGATGTACAGACGGTTGAAGAGAATAAACCTACTATCTACAGAAAATAGAAAAGCACAGGAGAAGAAAGAAGAAGAGAGAAGAAAGATGAGAAAGTAATATGAGTCATTATGCTTGCTATTGATGCTTCCTGAGTAGTACTACTTACACGCATGTCACCTATGAGATCAACAAATGTGCCTGAACATTTTATCCATACTCTTCCTTAAAGTCCAACTCCTAATCCGGCATTCACTCCAGCCGCATACCCAAATAGACAAACTCCCTCTGTTTCTAAGTTAGTATATGTTGAAACCGCATTTCTGGCTGATATACCCATATGCTACAAGCATATCAATATTGACCCAAATAAATTAGCCCCCTTATATCTCACTAATCACTTGAACCCTACCAATGGAGCCAAGACTCGTGAATGGTACGAGGTTGTACTCATGAAAACTGGTTCAGTATCCATCGTACATTTCTATCAAGGCAATACTAAACTATATGCATATTCTAAGTTACAAATTAAAAAACTATTATCTTATGAAGATTGGGGTAATAACCCTATGCAAGGTAAAAAGTTAGCCAATCCTGAATTTCAATACAAATATTATAAGTATGCTGAGTATATTAAGGCCTGGCATAAGGTCTTTGCATATCAAAATCCAAATAATACTCATTCTTGGTATGTCCAATTTAAATTCCCTATCTTGGAACGGTTCCCTAGCTGGTTCCGATATTGATTCCTGATATGGGGATCACATACTCAAATATTACCAGATGAATTTCAAGCCTTTCAAGAAAAATTTTCCATTCATAATACATGCACTTCCCAAGATGATTATCACCTATACTTTATGGCTATCTATCAAATCTCATGGATTCTAAAATGGGATTACACTCTTTCTGAAAATAATACCAATAATTTTAAATATGTCCCTCGCCTTGGTAAAACCATCAAAATCAAATGGTGGGATATTTACAATACTAAACCCTCTTCTTTGACACTCAAACGTATGCCTCCTCAAGTTGACATAATTCAAACCCAGGAAAATAATACTGTCAGCCTTCCCACATTTTCTGCATATCTTAAAAAAATGAGACTATCCCATCCAAATGCCACTCTCGAAGAGCTCGAAGAAAATCTCTTGCAGATCTTTGCCTCTTCAAATCCAGGACCAACTACATCAGAAGAAACAGTGCAATCAGGAAACCCTCTTCTCGAAGATTTTAGTCAAGATCCAAATGCATAACCCGATCCGATAGGCCCAAGTCGACAACGACCATATCGGCATCCCTATAAAAGAAAGATTCCCTTTTCCTTTATTAGGACTTCACTCAGCAAATGATTCCCTTTGTCCCCTTCGCTCCAAAAGAAGATGCCATTGCACAGTATAAAGCAGTCGAGACAAGACCCTTGCACAGTAATATCCCGATGTGACTAATTTGGGGTCACATCAGACCTCTTTTCCTGCCCACGTGTCTTTCACATGACCTATTTTCCCTTCGCACGTACGCTACCGCCACCACAGTAAGATGCACTGTCACCCTCACCGACGCACAACCGTCCACGTGTCCCCTCACCGACGCGCAACCTTCACCAAACGCCAGCCACGTGTCCCACTTCATGTTACCCTCTACACCACGGCATCTCTCTCAGCCAAGTGTCTCACCTCAGCTACCGTCTTCGATACGGCACCCTCCTTAGCCACATCTTTTCCTTCAGAACGAAGGCACTGAGCCTCTCCTTCTGCATATAAATACTCCTTCTCACCTTTGAAAACAACAGGCTTCGCAGGGACTACTCAGGAAGCATCAATAGCAAGCATAATGACTCATATTACTTTCTCATCTTTCTTCTCTCCTTTTCTTTCTTCTCCTTTGCTTTTCTATTTTCTGTAGATAGTAGGTTTATTCTCTTCAACCGTCTGTACATCAAAGTCGATAACCTCTTTATACTTTCGTAAATGTGTGATTGTAATATTTCCTCTCTACCTTCTTACTATCCTTCCAAGTGGAAATACTTTGCCAGTTTATGTATATGCAAACAGTAAGTTAGACTGTTTCTTTCCTAATATATGATGCAGTTGAAATTTGTATTTACTTTTAAACTTCACAATCTCATTCATACGTCTTGGATTATTCTTGATATATCTTGGATTTCTGCTTTAATTCTCATATGTGTTTTCTTGTATTATGTTTCGATTTTACAACAATTAATAATTTATAACTCTGCTATCTTTACGTTTTTAAGATAAATGCTAGACATTTTATTACGGTAGATCTTGCACCAAAATTGGTATCAAAGCCACACCCTGTTTAGAGAATTAATAGTTGTCACTAGTTATTGTATCTAAAGAAACTTATTAAATTAATCCATTAGATAAAGTTGGTCCGAGCATTAAGGTTAGAGACGCTCAGACACCCAGTCTAAAGACCGTTAAGGCCAGGAGAGCCGCTGAGGTCGAAAGAGACATAAGAGGTAGTCACAGAAGACTGTCTAGATAACACTCAACCGCAACCTAATAATGAAATAATTTATTAAGAATCTATCAGATAAAGCAATTAGTTCAACTAGTAGTACTCTAATAATTAAAAATAAATAAGAAATTATCATAAATGATATAGAAGCCCAAATTCAAAATTGAAACATACCAAAGGTTCCAATATCTGATGTTTATAAAAAAGGTACTTTTGATCTTAAAATCGGATATGCTATCAAAATAGCAAAACAGACTCTATCTGTTACAAGTAACCAAGAGGATTTCCAATTATTATCTAATAAAATATTACAAGTTCATAAAACAAAAAATTATAAATATCTCCATATAGGTTTAATACAAATTGCAGTTAAACCTTTAACACGTTTAGGACTTATTAATTCTATCCTGGTATGTCTACGTGACACTAGACATAATAGATTTTCTAACTCATTACTCGGAATGGTTGAATCTAGCCTATGTAGTGGACCAATTTATTTTAATTTTTTTCCTAATTATTCTGTATCACTTACAGATCCAAATATTTTAAATGTTTTAAGTCTAAACTTGAAAACTCAAGGATTTGATATGATGTTAGGTTCCCAAAATATAGCCATTGTCTATCGTATTTATTACAAAGTAATGAATACATTATGTCCTAATGTACTTCAAGTAGACACACGAGGACAGACTATATTTTTCCAAACCAATATAGAAAGATCCAATACCATCATACCAAAAACAATATCCTGGTCAGACATTATCTTACCAGAATCATGGTCTATTCATAATGAAAACCAACCATCCCAAACATCTATACAAAATATTCCAGATAAAATTATAGAACATACAGATGGAAATATCGAAATCCAATTTACTAATAATAGAACTACTATTCCTACTACCATAGTAGATTCTATCGTTGTTCCTCAATTTTCTCCCAAAATTGAACCTTCAAGACAATCTGTTACTACGTATACCCATAGTCCACATCTAAGGATTCCTTCCTCCACAAGTAATACTCCTCAGAGACTACAAATTGATGGATTAAGAAGAACACCAGATAATATTATTATTCCACAATATAAACAAGCCCAACAAGAACCTGAAGAATCTGACTTCCTTCAAGTCTTACAACTTCAAGAACAATTCGATAATCAATATATTGAAAATGACTATTTATCTGTTGAAAATACAGATATAAGAGAATGGTATCTTGATACATTTGAACCAAAATTAATATCTTTATTTCATAAAAAATATAACAAATACCGAAAACAAGGAAACAAAAGTACTTGTTTCTTCACATGGTTAAAAGATATTTTACACCAATACTCTATTCCTATACCAGAATTTCATCTTCAAACACTTGAATCTCAATATACTGTATTTAATACAACAGAGGGAAAACCGATTACTTCAATCCATCTTCCTGAAAAAAGCCTCAAAATCAAGGGAGCACCATCAAAAACTCCCACAGAAACAGACAATGAGTACGAAGAATCAACCTCTCAAAACCAAATGGTCCTTTATGAAAGTGTAGCTACTCCTTATAAATTAAACAATGCAAATATGTCTCGTATTATATATATATATATATATATATATATATATATATATATATATAGGTCGAGATAATCAATTGAAAAGTTTTCGACTTCAAAACACTTTTTTGTATTGGATTTTTTTATAGTATACGTTGAAACTTTATATAATTTTTTCCGTAGATATATGGGCTATTTTTTCTCTTTTCTCCTTGGCGACATCTAGTATCTTTTGTGTTGGGGAATATAATTGCATTTGTCTAGATAGATATGTGAATAAATGTTTTCAAAGAAATGAATAAGAAAGTTTGTTTTGAGCTCTAGACGAGTTTGCTTCTAAGGCTGGCAATGGGTTGGGCCTAAGCCAAGCCTGGCTTGGTCCCTTGGACCGGACTTGAAAAGGCCCTGGCCCAGTGTCGGGGGCCTCATAGAGCCGGACTAATAGTCGTAATGGAGAAAGTAAAAGAAACAATAAGGGAAAAGGAACCAGTCGGGGCCCGGTTGGGTAACGTTGTCGTGGTCCTTGCCCAGGCCAGGTCAAGCTTGACCTTGTGCTCACATTTTGTGGCTTGAGTAGGGTTGGACTGACTGGCCGTTGCTAGCCTTATTTCTCTCTGTATGTTGACCTTCGTCCGTCATTTGCAAGCCTTAAGATGGCACAATCTCTGTGTATAAAATGAATCTAGACAACAATCAAACTTGAGCCTACCTCAATAATTTTGTTGGAAGATATTGTTTTGATACTTAAATGTCTTCAAATTGATCTTCTCGACATCAAGATGCATAGACATGAAAAATAAATAGATTTCGAGTATTGAAAATAGTATATTTTGTAACGTATATTTTTACGGTGCTTTTTCAAGATTTTCAAGTTTTTGTAGATATGATGATCTACATTATTTTTTTAACTTTAAATTTTATAAATAAATATAAAAATATATTTTACAGCTATTACAAAGATTTCCGATAATGAAACCACATCTCCCAAACACTATTTGAAGGTAGGCTCCAATGTTTAGAGCTTAGGATCGATACAAACCGCACCCTTAATTGAATTCGAGTCAAACTTTGCGGCTCCTGCATTTTGTTTTTATGCTTAGTATGACGTGTTACTTCCTACTCTTTTTATTTTTGTTGTTGAAAATAGGAAGATGCTGTCTCTGTCCATACACTTCAGTCCTGGAGTATCAAATCATAATACCGTCATTGTTTTTCCATCTTGGATAAGTATCCTGTCACATCATGTGGACGGGTGGAACGGTGCACAAGCATTCAACTCATGACCCAATTAAATAGCTAAAAATTATTTTTATATTTTATTTTATTTTTTATTTAAATAAATATTTATCTGAATTTTGACATATATGTTATTTTCATGGAGTTAAGTAAATAAAAATATTTTAAAAATATTTTAAATCATAAATAATCAAAATACCTCTAAATTTATTTTAACCGATATTTTTATTCAATTCTACTTACAAAAAAAAAAAACTATGACCCAAATTTCAGCTTAATATCATTTTTAAATAAAACTATAAAACAAAAAATTAAATTTATTTTTGGCTGTTGGAGGAAGGTTTGTTCAATCCCAAGCGTCCACAACCTGTGGACGGAATACATCATTTGTCACCAAAAAATAAATGGATAAGACCACCGCTGGTCTACGGCCTACTTTAGACCATCAAAGCACACTTTTATGTTTTCTTCCGGATAAGCTACATGGGCCTTAATTTTTAGTCTTAACCCAGGCTTTGAAAATTTGACCTTCCATGGATAATAAGTAAGCATTGATTTTATTTTATTTTATTTTGAGCGTAAATGATCTTTGATTTGAAATAAGGCATGTTCAAGAGGCTCACTTCATTGAAAATTATTGTGTTAGATTACTTAACTCGTGAGTTCATGATAATAGAATAACAGGTGAAGTTCATATCATAAGACGTTCAACCAAAAGAATTTATATAATTTGTGGGTGTTGGATAGCTAGTTCCACAATCCAACCAGTCTAAATTCGTTCAATTAAGTGATTCAAAAAATATTTTAAAAAAATAAAATTAAAAAAGAGATCGATGAGGTGGACATTTAGGGGAATCTAAAAACATTAGAGAAGCTTTAAAAGAAACAAAAAATTAAGATTTAGTGGAAAACCAACCCGAGATCCATATCATCCCAAAACCAGCTCGATGTATCAAAAATGGTAAAAAAAGACCACACTTTTGAATGTTCAATTAGGAACTACAATCAAGTCATATGAACCTTCTAAGACTATATGATACTTATTATCTTTGTTATAAAGACACATATACGTGTCAAAAAATGGCATTTAAAATTACCGTGAGATGACATTTTCCAGGGGACAAAGGGATCTTTTTACAATATCTGAAAGCGCGGTAAGTGACCCCAAGTATTTTTATAGTAAAATTTCACAAAGTTTAAAAAGTGGAAGAAAGGTTAAAAAGAAATCTCAAAATCATTCAAGTATCACTTACGCGCTTCGTTTCAAGATGCAAAAAACCATAAACACACATTGAATTTCCATGACACAGCCTATCATATTACTCCAATTTTTACTGAAAATAATGAGGCGCGTTCACTCTCAGCTTAGCAGCAGTCCTTTTTCATATTTCTAGAAGGATCACTCAATTAAAAGAACCATCCAATCAATGGAATTATGCGCATGCAGTCCATTTAACCCAATGTGTAAGCAGTCCATTAATCATCCAATTTGACATATCAGTTGCAATAGCAAGATAAAATTTGATGAAATAGAATGAGAGTTGAAAATCTGTATTTTGCTGTTATCACTGCTTCTGACTTCTAATGACAAGCGTCATAGAAACCCACCAAAGCACACTCCCCAGCTCTCAAACCATCATAATTCAAAGAGAGGCAGAAAGCATTTCTTTAAATGGATGAAGGATGAAGGATGAAGTTAGAATATAACTACAATTCTGATTTGTTGGAGTAACAGTCACCGACACCACTTTGGCATCGGTTCTCTCCTTACACTTGGAAGACTTTCGCTTTCAACTCCACTATATATTCAACAATTTTTGCCTTGTTTGCTTACCAATTTTCTTAATCCACATCAGTGACCTGTTCTTTCTTTCTCAGCTGGGTCCTACATAAGGTCTATGAATACTGCTAAACTGTACATGTTTGGGCCCCACAGGGTTCCTAGAATAAAGCATATTATAGGAAAGATACATTACCCCTGTGAGCTCAAAATGAAACAGGCAAAAAGGACAAAGAACGGCCCCGCCGATCCTCAAGAGCGGCATTTTGTTTCGTTTTCTGTCTTCATGCCATGCTGCTTTCATGAGCTTGACGATGCAAGAGACTTGAGATGGTTAAGAAACTCCTCTGGCTCTTCTGCCTGTCTGACTACCTGTTCACCAAATAAAAGATACATTACAACTATTTCCTTTTTCAGTTCCCCGTGTGCAGTATAGATCTCAAAAGCACAGATACACCACCTATGAATAGATGCCACCATGAAAGTGACAACAGAGAGCCAATGCCTAAACTAACTTAACTGGCTGGAGTATGGGTAACACAAACACTACTAAGAGAAAGGATAAAACAACTGGCGCATAATTTTTGCGAGAGAATAAGCAGCAGTCAACTATCAAACCTGAAGCCAAGCAGCAGTCGACTATCAAACCTGAAACCTCTCTCTCTCTCTCTCACTCACGCGCATGTTAGTTTGGGAGTGAAAGGCTCTACTACCATAACATTCTTAGCAAATGGGATCTTTTCCCAGCCCACATATTGACTTCTAATCGTCCATGGATCAGTTCTCCAAAGCATACACCAAGGAATATTTCTTGCTTTTTGCGGAAATACAGATTTTGAGTTTAACTCCCCATCATAAGCCATAATCTGGCTCTTCTATATATGTAATGTACGAACATGAATGTGGGGGTCTCCACACTTCCTCAGGGGATGCAGTAGTCCAACTGCATGTTTACAATTTCACAAAACATTGACCACCACAAGTAAATAGGTTCACTTCGCAGTAACTATGTTGACACTCATTACTGACTAAAACATATAAGGGAACACATCTAGTTTACACCACTATTATCTGGATACAGATGTATATGTGTATAACATACTGAAAGATACTGTATAACATATTGGGTTAGAAATGAAAATATCCCATATCCAAAACTTAATGATCAGAGATACAACATTACAAGAAAAGATAAAACAATTGTAACAGAATGTGACAATAATAGTTGTTGAGATGGGGAGCGGGATCTAGATTGGGAATGGGGGATCATGAAATGCCAGAAGATCCCTATGGTTCGGAGCGCGGTCTGTACAATGCATAGGTTAGGGGTCTAGATCCCCAAATGTCAAGAGATAGAGATCACAACCTTTTGGGTATCTTGATCCCAGCCTTTGAAATCTTGATAATCTCGATCTTCGGGGATCTTACTCCCAACCTTAAAGAGTATATAGTCTAGGACTATATCATATTTTAAGTAGGAATCTCTTTATTCATGGCCAGCAAGTAATGCAACTATATTTAAAGTATAGTTGTGTTAGCTGGCTATAAATTAAGAAAATCATCAATTTTGGTTCTTATCTTGGTCTTTAAGGTTGGGATCAAGATCCCTAAAAGAAGGAATCGGGATCCTTCATAGTGGGCATTGAGTGGGGGTGGAAACGGGTCGGGGCCAGCTGAACCCGGACCCAAACCCGAATAGTGTCCAGGTTTTGGACCCGGACCTGACCCGTTGGGTCCAAAAGTTGGACCCATACCTATACCCGTCAAGACCTCGGGTCCATTGCTACCCTCACTATGAGTTTTTTGTTTTTTCGCCTTTCTTTACAATCATATACCCATGTTATTGCCAACAAGGTCACAATCACTTGCCACTAGATTTTAAGCCGTCTGATTTGTCATTTAATAGAAAAAGATGACTACAAGTTCTTATTGTATATGATCCTTAATACACCCAAACGAATAGGGTTTAGAGTATTTTATCTCCAATAGTTTACGGGTACAGGTCGGATCCAATTGGACCCGAACGCGAATAGTGTTCGGGTCTAGGTTTTGGACCCGGACCCAAATAGTGTTCGGGTCCAGGTTTTGGACCCGGACCCAACCCGTCAGGCCCAAATGTCGGACCCATACCCGAAACCGTGTCGGGTATGCCTGGTGGGTCCCGTGTCCATTGCCACCCTTAGGATTGAGATCCCAAAATGATTTAAAAACCGAGATTCCTTAAAGATCCCTTTCCTAGAGTGTTGGAGCAAGGTTCTGGAGCAGGATCGCGACCTATGTTGGGAGATCCCGACAACTACCATTTGACATTATAAATAAAAGAGTAGACAACAGATATTAAGGCACATCAGAAGCACCTGAATCATGTCCATTTTCGATCCCCATAATGATGGAGACGAACGCAACAGAGGCTGCTGCTTATTGGGGGCCACACCCATTGTTTAGTTCTCCACCACTGAATATTCATAAAAGAGATGTGCAGCACACATGCGAACAACATAAGGCGCACCTAATCATTCTTCATTGCTTAATATATAGCATTGCTTTAAAAAACGGATAGGTGGGGTGGGTCGCCCATCCATCGATCCTGATCCAGATTGGCTAGATCAGCAAGCAGGAAACATGAAAAAAAAAACATATATATGCTATATAATATAAACTACTACAAATGACTTGAAGAATCCAATTGTCTAGACCTTGTGGTTTAACAATCACAAGATTAAAGGTTTGAGTCCTCCCTTTCTTTTTAAGGTTTAATCTATTTAAATATATTATATTATATGATATATGGTATGCATATAAAAAGTTTAAAGAGAAGAGTAGGCTAGGGGCCCTAAACCTTCAAACGTATGGCAAAGGTCAGAGCGCTCTAGCCAATGGAACCATTTAGGCTTTTCGGTATGATCTATATGTTATATAATACGTAGTAACTACTTACCCAAAACAATACATAGCAACTAAACCTGCCATAGCAACCCCAAGCCCAAATGAGAAAGGAGTGGGGTTGTGTTCGGTTGGTAGCCAGCATAAAACTATTGCCACATCCTTATCATTAATCTCAATCCAAAATGGCGGAAGCAGACCCTAAATAGTTGTGATAAGGCTCGGATGACGGTGATGATATATTATATAGTAACTTAATTGCCGATTTAGACCAAGAACTGCTAAGAGCTTCCTGACCAGAATGGCAGTCTTTTAATCACAAATATATAAAGGGAAATTATCAGAAATATACCTTAATTTTTGGCTTATTAGAAAAAAAACCCTCATACTTTCCTAAACTTCGTCCACACGCTTTTTTTTCACTTTTCCTCTTTTTTTTTTAACCAAAATAGCCTTCACGGTAGTCGTATGATTGTGAAAGCATCACGGTACTTAAAATACCATGATAAACATGAGAGATATAAAGCTACTTAAAATACAGTGATGACCACATGGTGTACATAGTATTTTAACTATCAAGATGGTCTCAATGTTTTGAAGAAGTATTTTATCATGGTATTTAACTACAGCAGTGGTCTCAAGCCATCACTATTGGTGCATTTTATCACGGTATTTTTGAGGAGGTATTTCATAACCTTCCTATAGAGCAAAGAGTCCCTCCATTTCAAGACCTGGCCCTTTTCATCCTCCTCCATTGAGGCAAGAACAACCTCCATTGGAGCCACCAAGTTACAGTCTTCCACCAATTCAAAACCCACCTGGAGGTAAGGCACCACCTCCTACCTTTGCACCTTGACGTGTTCAAAAACCACTTCCTATTCAAGTGTCATTGTCTGCTTATAGCCCTGCACCAGAGTAAAAGCCACCTTTGGTTCAGCCACCTAGTTATGCCCCTCTTCCACAGTTAGCCCAAAAGCTGCCTACCGTTCAAGCACCGCCACCTACTCAAAGAACCCCACCACTGCAAAGCCAGCCACTTGTTTACAGCGCCCCGTCAATGCAAAAACCGCCTTCTGTTCAAGCATCACTGCTTATTTATGCACCCCCACCTAGGCAAAGTACATTTCTAGTGATAAAATACCTCCTAAAAAAAAACCGTGATAGACCATCACGGTAGTTAAAAGACCGTGATAAAATACCTCTTCAAAGCATTGAAACTATCACGGTAGTTAAATACCGTGATACAACCTGTGGTCATTATAGTATTTTAAGTAACGTGATTCCTCTCATGGTCATCACAGTATTTTAAGTACCATGATGCCTTCACGGTTATACGATTACCATGAAGGCTATTTTGGTCAAAATATATGAAAAGTGAAAAAAAAGGTATGGACGAGGTTTAGGAAAGTAGGTTTTTTTCTAATAAACCAAAAATTAAAGTATAATTCTGATAATTTCCCATCTATAAATATTGGGAATAAACTATTAAGAACTTTCTAATCTTCCATGGGTAAGTAAAAATTATAGTTTTTACATGTTATGTTTCCACACCAGTGAATGAAGCACGATCCTACGTGGGTCGACTTCGAGCTTTGAATTGCAAGGTGATACAAAAGCCCAAACCTTAGGACTACCCTAATTTTACAAAATCAAGTCCGACTCACATGAGTCACTCGCTTCACATTTTTTTTATTTTTTCATAAACATCACCCTCCAAAATGGCAAAACTTAGGAGTAAATCTGCAGCAAAAGCACCTTTGCTAGATAATAAATTCCAATTGAGAACTTTAAAAAAAAATTGTAATCAATTATCTTATTTTATAACTATTTAAATAAGGTGTGTTAAGGTACTCATACATATGAGTATTTACTCAATGTACTCAACATTTTTGGACACTCAATACCCTTACCCTATAATGTAGCAACTTTTCGTCTAGGGGTATTTTACGTAATTATTCAAGGGCGACGTAGAAATTCATGATAGAAAGAAGAGCATTAATTACTTATAGTGGAGAATAACAGTATTCACATGGTGTGTGACATCACCCACATGGAGCATTAAATGCCACTAAATTTTTAAAGAAATATCTATCTTACCCCTCCTAATGAAGAAAAATACCCTTGCTCAAAAAACTTTATACTGCAAAGCAAGGGTAATTAATGTCCAAAAATGTTGTGTACATTTAGTAAATGCTCACATGTATGTGTACCCTAACATAATCCTTTAACTAAATACCAAACAAGACATATAAATGCCTTGTATGTATCAAGGACTAATTTTAAATTAGGGCAGTGTTAGAATAAGACTTACAAAAATCCTTCTTTTTGATGGATTGAGGATCCAAAAACCATTATATTCCCTTGCAAATCAATTTCCACCAGAAAAATGGATTTGGAGCGCACCTAGGATGTGCATATCTAACTCACCTAGGGTCCATTGAAATGGACGATCCAAATCACATGTTAAGATGGCATTCCAGACACAACACATTCAGAGCTCCAAATTCATTTTGTCTTTCAGCCTTTCAAGACCTTGATTACAGAGGTCAAGGGAATGGATTTGCATGCTTTTCAGTTTTTAATCATCCAAGCTATAGAGTAATGAAGTGGTCTAAGAAAGGTAAGGACCTTAAACATTCCCTTAAGCCGTCCCAAGACTGGGTAAAAGGGGTGGGCTGTGTTAGGTAGGCCGCCAACATAAAACTTTGCTATAACTAATGCAAGTTTAAAAATAATAGGTGTAGAGATGAGAAAGAAGTTAAGATTAACGATCAAAAAATACCAAAACACTCAATATTTTGGATTGATAATCCGAGAAAATGGAGAGTTTAAATAAGATGTTGCACATAGAATTAGAGCTGGGCGAGCGAAGTGCAGATGTGGAACCGGAGTTTTATATGATCACCGCATACCAATGAAGCTGAATGGCAAGTACTATAGGGGACACCTGTGAGACCAGCTTTGCTTTATGGGGCGGAAGGTTGGGCAGTCAAGAAACAACATACCCATAGAATAAGTGTAGTTGAGAAGAGGATGTTGAGATGGATGAGTAGCAAGACAAGAAGGGATAGAATTCGAAATGAATACATGTAGAAGAATTTAGGTGTGGCACCAATAGGCGATAAGATGACAGATAGTAGACCTAGGCAGGCAGGCTGACCATGTGCAACACAAACAAAATACAACACCTGTTAAGAGGTACGAATTAGTTCAAGTGGAAAGCTCAAAAAAGGCAAAGGTAGGCCCAAAAAGACATGGTTAGAAGTAGTGAGAAAAGATATCAAGACTTATGATCTCACTAGTGTATGGCCTTGATAGAGCAAAATGGCAAACCAGGATTCGTGTAGCCAACCCCAATTAGTTGGAAAAAAGCTCTTATGATGATCATCATCATGATATAGAGAAATGAAGGGGGTTTTCGGCTGAGGCAGGGGCCCCACCAATTACTTTTCCTTTAAATTATACAAAACACATCATATTTATTTTTTGCACTTCTCCAACTACTAGTATTGAAATAGATTATATAAGGAAGTTCGCTCATGTTGTAGCATAAGTCACTATGAAACGTGGGGGTTCATTGGATCCCAAATTTTGCACATATGAATATCTCATTGAGGAGATCAATAGAAAAAATAATTGTTAAAAGAATTTGTACAAAAGAAAGTAAAGAATCTTTTGAACATCGGTCCTCCATTTGGTGGTGGACAGTTGCTATAGGACTTCAAGAGATCGAAATTGATTTTTTTTTAAAAAAATTGCTGATTTTTTGAATCAAAGATGTGCAAAAGTTCAGCCATAATCCTCTCTACCTGTGTGTTTTGAAGCTAGCCGATATCATAGCTATCAGCCTGTTGGCTAATGGAATCTTCTCCATTATTTTTATTGCAATCTTTTGAAGGAAGAACTCCAAGTTGGCAAAAGTTTTGGCTGGGACTAAAATGAATAGGACTTTTAGAACAATTGTTTACACTTTGCACCATAGTCTGAAAACTACAACATAGAAACAGACAACTTAGTATTGAATCAATTCTTGAAGGACCCAAGCTTATCAATGACACGATGACATGATCCTGAGTCTGCACATGTAAACCTTTTCAAAGGTGAAGAAGAGCTTTCTATGGCAGTACCATACCTAGGAGCAATCATGAGTGTTTCGAATGACCTAAAACAACCACAGTATGACACTTGGAAAAAAAAATAAAAAAATAAGTTTGTATACCCGGAAACATTTCCAAGTTGCGGGTCAACTAAAAATTCAAGTGAGTCAAAACAATTGAACTAAAATTCTTCAAATTGATCACTGATCAATCTTTTTAGGTTGGTTAAGTTGGAACCTTGATATCTCACTTACAATGGGTGACTAATACCTAGTTCAGCCGATAAAGCATTATCAAGTACCTAGAACTTATGGAATTTACTTACAAAGCTTGTCATCAATAAGCGCACAAACAATGGACTCTCTTAAAGTCACATAGGACTATATGATCCTCCTAATATTCACTATTTTTGCCATGACTCTAGAACAAACACATGCGTACCCTAAAGTCTCCACAAAAATTTAGGGCCAAACACAGTTACCGGAATCTCTCATTGAAGGTCACAATTCTGATTCGAAACCCCAATTCAGTGATTCCAGCAAGGAATCTTCATAGAACCCAATTCCGAGAAGTCTAGAATCTCGATTCCTTATTTTAGGAATCTCGATTCCAACACTTACAGAATCTCAGTTCCAATATTTATTGATTCTTGATAGAAACAAAAAAAAATGAGCCGTCGTCGTCCTCCTTCCCTTCCTCCTCTCAGTTGGGACCAGATCTACGCTCTCTACCCCAAAACCTTCCCCCCGCTTCCTAGATTCCAGTCCTCCTCTCCCGACGGCCCCCGCTCTCCTACTGAGGGTCCTAAGCATCCAAGTGAAGCGACTAAGCGACCTCCCAAGGCCACTTTCTCCAAGGCGGTGACCTCTACAATTCATACCTCTGCTCCCCTCGCCACTCCTAATCTACCAGGGAGGAGTTCCATTTCTTTTTCTCCCTCCCCCTTCCTTCCTTGCATTATCTCAACCCCCACTGATGCAACTGTCCAGCTCAAGCAAAAACTCGCTTCCCACTTGGTGGCCAGTTTTCAACCCAAACGCGACGATGTAAGAGGCATTAAACGATGGACAAAACGCATTTGGGGGGAACCTTCTCTCACTTCCAGACGCATCTCTAGTGGAGATCTCCTCTTCTCCTTCCCGTCCCCTGAGTACGGCTCGCGTGCCCTTCACGAACCTTCTTTAGCCACCTTCCAAGGAGCTTCCTACTTGCTTCAAGCGTGGTCCCCCTCTCAAGGGTCCTTCAGAAAACAGCGATTCTGGCTTATCCTTGACCATGTCCCTCTCTCCATGCACGGTCCCCCTCAACTTTCAGGAAAGTGGCGGAAGTTTGCGGCGACTTGGTTTCTATCCACTGGAAGTCACTTTAGTCTCTCTCTCTTGGCTCCATTCGCCTGCTTCTTAACGTTTATCAAAAAAAAAATATTTATTGATTCTCAATTCTGCAATTGGTGAATCTCAATGCTACAGTTGTTGAAAGTGTTTCTCACATTTAGCGAAATTCGACCACTTTCGCCCCCTTTATTTTTCTGTTTGCTTTTTTTTTAGTGATGTTTTAGAAATTTTGAAGGCATCAAACTACTCGAGGTAGACACTCACTCTCAAGCTACAAGGTGTAGCCATCATTTTTGGCATGAAATGACCAATAGAAACCAAAATGGTGGTCCACGTTCCCTACATACTTCTTTAAGCATGCATTGTATTGATCCAATCGGGGGGGGGGGGGATTGCAACTCCAAGATGTTAGTAATAATGTAATACAAATAATGTAAACATGTATTTATGGCATGTTAGTCAATGAATGGCACTAAGACATGTATTGTTTCCCTCTTAGTTCCCTCTCGATTTCAAAAATGTCGAAATCTCAATTCGACAAATGAAGGAATCTCGAGTCAATATTGATCGATTCCAAGTCTCCAACTCAATGGGAAACTCAATTCCAAAGAGCTAGGAATCTCATTTGATTTTATTTTGGTCGAATCTTGATTCTTGAAAATTAGAATCTCATCCCCCCACGATTCCTCTTGTACGGAAGTCAAATCCTAAAACAGGAATCTTCCAGCCGGCAGCGATTCCACGCTTCCGATTCCAAAATCGATTTGGTTTCCGAATCCCTTCGAGTAACTATGGTGCCAACCACATATTAGGGTTTGTAAGTACCCTTGCCAGGTTGAGATTAGACCTACTCACCAAAACAATGCCCCAAGCCATGCCCTTTGAATCCACAATCCATACATAGATGACTTATGGTTCCCACAATTAGGTGACATTGAACAATCGCAAAGGTTCTCCTTGCCTCAGTGAGGAAGAAATAAAAGGCAAGCCTTAGCCAAACTCTAATCCAAATAGGGAAGATGAAGTTGTGCCAATCCCAAAACCCAAAGAATTTCCCACTTCTAACTTCACCATTTCCAAAAACTTCGCTTTTGTATGAAGCTTCAAATGAACCATAGCACCCATATCCACCCAATGGCCAAATGAAGAATTCATCGATCCAAATAAACATGCACTCCTGACTATAATAAGCAATATATGAGTGGTTTTGACGAGTGATAAAATAACTGGAAATATGCGAATAACAAAGGAGGAGCGAAAAGACCCAAACCACTACCCAAAAGATATCATGATAACCCTCAATTGCAAGAACCTTGTACTTGGAGGTCATACCCACTTCCACAATCTACATTCCCATGAGGATCCTTGGAAATCCACATGAAAAATCATCTGTGCTCCAATTCCAATCCCACACCTAGAGACAATTTTGAGTAATTATAATTCATCCATTTCTCATAAGGAATGTGCCCCATGAAGAAAGGAGTAAGCCTCAAAGTATGATGTGCAACGCACGCAAGAAGATGTCAATCAATTAGTGTTTTTTTTCTGATGAAAATATTCAATCAACTAGGTATCTAGTCCTATATATGTGCAACCGATTAAAAAGCAATTCGTAAAGTTCTTTCCCACATTGGGGTATTTGCCTAAAGAAGCATTGTTTTAAGACCTCGGAACATGTGAAGAGCTCCAAGAAGTTGCTTTGGGATTGTATTACCAGAAGAACGTATGAAAGAGAGCAAGAGACACAAGTCTGACAAAGGAGGATTGCCCCTAGAAGATTGACAATAACTAGTCAATTCTTAGGGAAAGAGCCATCTACCCAACAAAGTGGTCATCCAACAAGAAGATGATCCTAAGAGCACCAATTAAGACCTCCAACCTATTGTGGGAAACAAGTGACAACTACCTACTTCACTTTCAGCTTCAATATCACAAACCCCATAGATAGTTGTTGGGATCCAGATTCAGTTCGGGAGTCGGAGATTGCGAAAGGCTAGAAGATCCCCATGATAGGAGGCGGCATCGGTAAAATGCACATATCAAGGTCCACAATTGTTAGGGATCTTGATCCCAACCTTTTAGGAATCTCGATCCCAACCACTTGGAGATCTTGCTGCCATCCTTGAAGAGTATATATAGTATATATACTCCATAAAGTACAGATTACTTTATTTCTAGTCAAGTAGCAATGCAACTCTATTTACTCTATTAAATGTATAGCTACATTGCTAATGGGAATAAATAAAATCAGTAGTTGGTTGTTATCTTGGTCCTGAACATGGGAATTGATAACCCTAATAGTGCGATCGAGATTCCAAAATTTAAAATCAAGATCCCTTTCCTCGAGCGTCGGAGCAAGATTCTGGACCGGCATTGCCATCTAGGTTAGGAGATCCCGGCAGCTATGACCCCACAACGCCACAACCATCTTATGAATGAATTGGCCACCTTCCTTGAGCAACTTGATTCTTGACATCAACAAGTCTCATGTTGACATGTGACCAGCTAGCTTTACTCCACGCATCTGTCACTTCAGTCATACCTACCGATATCATCAATCCCTTTTGGAAGCTTAGTCAATTTTTTTTATTAGTAGCGAGAGTTTTCCACATGATCATCAAAATCTTGTGACAGGTGTCACGCTCCTACTGCAGAATTGATGCTTGCCACGTCGAAGGCAGCAGTAACTCTAGACCACTTCCACTGGTTAGGCACTTGTATAACTTACAGCTCCCACTTCCTAGGCACTTTATGTTAGACACTTTGCGAGTTCTGGCCCAAATCTGCTCTTTGATCCAAGTCACCAGCATTACCACAACACAAGCTTATGATAAACCACGAGATGGAGTCAAGAAAGATGTTACAATTCTCTCAAACAAAACCATAATGCAGGAACAAATGGTCCAGAGTTAACTCTGCATCCCCACAAAAAGACAAATAATTTGAGAAATTGAAGAAAGAAGGATCCAAGGTGATTGCTAAGAAGAACCTTGCCAACTGCAGTCATCCCATCCAACAGCCTGCACAAATGGGAAGCCAGGGACATGTACACATGGGAAGTGGAAAGTCAAGATCTCTGATGAGATATGGAAAAGCACCTATAGTATACACCATGAAGATGAAATACATAAACCCTTATCTACGTATAAGAAAGAACAACTTACCAATGTCATGGATACCACACAGCAACCTCCACTAAACTGAGGACAATCCAACCCAAGGCAGATGGATCAGGAATAAGCAACTTTAAGCTAGCTGAGTAATTATAGACTTCAGACAGAATAAATAGAAAGTGCATATCCTTTTGGGGAGCCTGACTAAATTTTCCAACAAGGTTGAGAGGGGACGCCAATTCTTTTAAGTTTCAACTTCATGATGCTGTTGGAGCACTGTGGATCCCAATCCTTTGCCTAGGGTGGTGGTGGTAGACAAAACCAATTTTGACAGGCTCCCACACTATTGATGCCTTCCCTAATATACTCTTAAGATTTAATTTTAACAACTGATCTTTTTAAAGAATCTCATGCTCATTCATCCAAAAGACATCCAACAGTTAATCATAAAAAAATAAAAATAAAATAAAAAAAGAAGTAAAAAAACAGAAAAACCATAGATTCACCAGTATCTTACCAAATCATTAAGGCACCAAGCCATGCCATATCATTGAAAAAATAATGGGGAGTGACCCCAACTACCAAGTTCACTGT
Source organism: Amborella trichopoda (assembly GCF_054954075.1). NCBI lineage: Eukaryota > Viridiplantae > Streptophyta > Magnoliopsida > Amborellales > Amborellaceae > Amborella > Amborella trichopoda. The sequence goes on along the minus strand of NC_142341.1, from coordinate 44,635,017 downwards.
CCAACACTAGAGGCAACGATTCCAAAATCAGTTTTAGAAGGCTTTCTTAAATATGCTCACAAATCTATCTACCCCTAAATACATCACTCACATTGAGGCCAGGTCAGCTGAGTACATGTCTAAGAATAATCAGAAGCTCTCAATAGGTGACAAAATAGTGCATACTTGGCACAAAGTCAGATAACTTTGTCAAGAACATTGCTAAAGCTCCCATATCTTTTCTTTTTTAATTATAAGACCCCCCATCTTCAGTGCATCAGGATCATGAAGCACCATGAAAATTCTAATTGTTTTTAACCACATTTAACTCTTTCAATCCAACTATTGATTTAGACTACCCATAAAAGCACATGTCCATCAAAAGGACTCACAAGCAATGTATAAATTAACTGGTATCAACAAATTAACGATAGAAATTATGATACTTGCCACAAAGAATTTAGATGCAAAGCTCCCAACAACAACATTCTAAGGCACACCAGGCTAAAATTCCATAAAAATCCATTTTCTTATCCAAAAGACAAATATATATATATAAATATATATATATATGGAAAACTCTTAAAAACACCTATAGGCGATTTTGAATAGTGTTTCACCACGCCACGGACATGCTCAGACCGTGGCGGTCTTTAATCCTTGCCGACCGAAAAAATCGGATGGCGATGTGCCTATAGGCGAAACCACTGTAGCATTTCACATATAGGCGTTGCATAGTGGCTTCCTATATATATATATATATATATATATCAGAGCCTTTTCCCAACTATTAGGGATCGGCTATACAAATCCTGGTCCGCCATTCTGCTCTATTAAGGGTCATACCCTCAATGAGGCCATAAGTCCACATATGTTCTCACTACTTCCAACCATGTCCTCTTGGGCCTACCCCTTGCCCTTTTTTAGCCTTCCACTTGAACCAACTCACACCTCCTCACAACTGGGTCTGCGTTGCACATGGCCAACCCACCTAAGTCTATTTTCTCTCATCTTATCACCTATTGGAGTCACACCTAAGTTCTCTCGAATGCATTGATTTTGAATTCTATCCCTTCTTGTCCTGCCACTCATCCATCTCAACATCTTTATCTCTACACTCATCCTATGGGTATGTTGTTATATATGTATGGAAACATTTATGTAAGGTTGACACCTTAAAATGTAGAATTTAAGGAGCACCTTTAAAATCCTTCGCAAAAGTTTGTTTTGATGTTAGAAAACATCTAATTGATTATCTCGACATTGAGATGTATGGATATGGAGAAAAAAAGATATTTCAAGTCCTAAAAATAGTACATCTTATAACACATCATCCGGACCGTCCATTTTCAAGATTTTCATGTGTTTTACAGATCTGCTTGATTTGAAACAATTTTCGAGCTTAAAATTTTATAATTTGAGATAAAAATAGATTCTCACACCATCCTAGAATTTTCAACACCAAAATTGCATCTCATGAAAAATTCTGGGGGTGCACTTAAATTGATTGTTTAAGGTTGCAACCTTATGCAAACCACACCCTATATATACACCTATATATATATATATATATATATATATATATATATATATATATATATATATATATAGACACACACACACCCAATATTAAGTAAAGCATATAAGAACTTGTTATTACATATAAACTCTTTTTCAATTTAAACATATTTGACATGTACTAATGAAACAACATGTGTAAAACCTCAAACAAATTGACATATCCATAGTTGCAAGAACCTTGGGGGTAAGGCCACAGTCCCACCTTGGGAACTCAATCCCACGGTTCCTCTAAGGGATCTTAGAGGGAGCTAGGTTCAGAGAAGCAAGCATCTCGCTCCCTATAAAATGGGATCTCAGTCTACATGCTTGTAGCCCTCCGGAGCTATAGCATTAATTGAACTATTGCTCCTCGGTATTATAGATTTATTTCTTTAGAATACGATAAACTACGACACATATCACATCGTGGTATGCTAGAATTATGATATTAAAAAACTAAAATTTAATATCATAGTAAGTCAATTTACCATATTTAAATTGTATTATTGTAGTAAATTGGAATACTATAACTATGGCATTGGTAATAACAGTGTTCTAAGAGTTGGCACCGCCAAGGTACTCAGCCCTAGGCTGAGGCGAGTTACTCAAACGAGTCTGACTAACTCGCCCCAATCCAAGCCAAGTTAAAAAAATAAAAAAACAAGAAAAAAATCTAATATATCTACGACCTGCAATATATTTACATAAAAACCAAGATGGCATACTTATTATCTTTACTGCCCTTGCTTGCCTCTCAGTCCGAGAGATCTCGAGCTCGATCCCCAAACTTGAGTTTTGGAACTGTTTTTGTATCTTGTAAAAAAAAGGGCCAAGTACAAAACAAACATCAGGCAATGTTCACAAGGAGATTGGAACCTACAACATGACGTGCAGTAGCCACACATTCTACCCAACAGGTGATTTGAACGTATTCAACATAAAAATTCACATATTATATATATTATTGATACATGATGTACAACTTACTCGAAAAAAAACTCGCCTCAACCATAGCGCGAGGTCGAATAACTCCGCCAAGTCTGAGTGACCTTGGTCTAGTCTCGAAACACTAGGTAATAAGCTAAGGTGTATGATAATGGATCAAGTGGGCCCAACAGGCGATTTGAACGTATTCAACATAAAAATTCACATATTATATATATTATTGATACATACATGATGTACAACTTACTCGAAAAAAGACTCGCCTCAACCATAGAACGAGGCCGAGTAACTCCGCCAAGTCCGAGTGACCTCGGTCTAGTATCAAAACACTAGGTAATAAGCTAAGGTGTATTGATCTAGGCCGAGTCCGAATGACCTCGGCCGAGTACAAGTGACCACTGTCGAGTCTCGAAATACTGGGCAATAAGCTAAGGTTTATGATAATGGATCAAGTGGGCATAGCTTGATCTTAATTTTATCACGTACTATTAATTGATTTCATTTTATGTATAGTGGAGCTTACATCCTTCCAAGTCAAGACCTTGATCCCAATGACATGGGATATCGCTCCAAGGTATCCTTGGATCTAGCTCATTAACTTGTTGAATGTATGGATGTCGATCCTAACCCCAGGGAACTTCCACCATATGGCGGTTCCGCGTTCCACGTTCCCCGAACCGATCCCACTCTTGAACCCGCTCCCACCTCCAACTACAGACATATTAATGAAAAGACCTAAGAAACCATCAGTGCCCAAAGTATATTGCTCTCGTGACATAATATAAGCACTCCTCCCAAGCATCTGAAACAACTTTAGCCAAAAAGGTACTGCATATAGTAGCCCAGCGAGCTAAAGTTCAGCAACCAGCATTCCCGAATTGACCATAAAAAATTTGTTCACAGCAAGCAAAACAATTTTTTTTCCATGTTGCAGGGAATTGAAAGAACATACCTCACCTAGTGCTTTCAAGTTTCATCATCACTAAATTCCCACCAAAGTTGGAAAACTCGCTTGGCAGCATCTTGGAGATGAGGGGCCTCTAGGTGCCTAGGCAACTATCCAGTCGGGCACCCAGAGACATGGGCACCCAAATGTCAATTTGTTTTTTAGTGGTTTGGTTAAATACCAAACCCCCCTAGATATGAGTTAAAAATACCCAATGTCAAAAAAAAAAAAAAAAGAAACAAAGAGTAAATCCATGCATTCGTAATCATAAATTGTACCAAATAGTCAAACCCCAAATTTGTAAACAAAGTTAAAATCCTAATCCAAATTTGTAAACAAGTCTAAAACACATCAAAACCATATGAATCTACATTCTAAAGATAAAACAAATCATAAATACCACAAACTAAAAAGAAAAAACATAATATGTATAAATATCTCATAAGAAATATATAATTGCTCATAAAGCCCTAATCCAAAACTTGAAAATCTCTAACCTCTTAAACGGAATCCTTCAAGCTTCAAAATGGTGAGTTATGGTTGCCAAAAACCTCTTTTCACAACCGCTTCAAAAGCCTTTTTTCACAGCCACTTCAGCCCCAAAAGGTTTGGGTGCAAATGCCTTTCTATTTTGCAAGAAATTGAATTTTTTTTATTTTGTTCAATGTTCAATCTTGGATTTCTCACAAGAAATCTGGATTTGAACGTGTTTTTGGTTTGAAATTCGTTCTCCAAGTTTTTTTTTTTTTTTTTTTTTTTTCTTTTTTCTTTTTTTTTTTTTGGTTTGGGGGGGGGGGGAGGGGGGGAGGGGGGGAGGGGGGGAGGGGGTGTAAATGACACCCATGCTTTTAATACAAAGGTTTGAGGGGCAAAAAGACTAAATATGCCCCTACTTGAGGTCCATTTTCTCCCCTCTCTAAATTTTTGCAGCTGCCTAGGCAGGAACCTAGGCGACCTGCCTAGGTGCGTGCATTGTGACATGGCCCCATTCTGCGCAACAAGGCCTGGGCGATGTGCCCAAGACCTCTGGCAGCCTAGGCGGACCAACTTTCCAACCTTGATTCCCACATTATCATTGTAGGACTATTGCAATTAGTCTTCTGAATTGAAAATCTATCACTTATTAGCTACAAAGTGGGCAAATTCAAGGAGGAAACACACTTCTACAAATGACAACTTGTTGTGAATACTCCATTTAATTAGGAAACACACTTCTACAAATGACAACTCGTTGTGAATACTCCATTTAATCATAGGCATTGTAAGGAATCTAATTTGTTAGCTCACCTTATCCTGACAAATGTAAACTTTTGCAACAAGGATTACAAGATTATGTTCAATCGAGAATTTCTCATACAAGTATGACGGACTCACCCTAAAACCGGGAGACATGAGGAGACAAATGTACCACTTCACTCCTCTTTTAGGCAGCTAGTGTAACAAATCCAAGGCACATATCATCACAAGAAAGAAAAAAGGAAATCTATGGGACATGCTTACAGGACACCACAAGAGAAACAATAGGCCATATAGAGTAATGCCAGCCTTTAATTAAGGGAAGTAAGTACTAAAACTCACTCTGATGACAAAAATAATCCAGGAAGAGCATATCTATGTGATGCATGCGGTTCTAGACTTGCTCCAACTAAATTCCAGCCTCGTGTGAGAAAAGCTCCAGAATTACTTTTAATAATTAGCAGCTAATGAAGTGCACTTGAAGTTTCAGATAGAGGGGAGCTTAAATGCCTAAGCAATTCCCCGGAATTCACCAAAATAACCAGCTAATCAGCATGATATGCTATGGTGATATCTGGAAATATGATATAACATGAGATACGTACAAACAATCAACGTCAATCACCTGATTGGTCATTTGACTCTATTCAGCTAGTAATTTTGTGTTAAACATTGTCAACAAGTTGCTACATTCAGTCGTTCACCATATGCAGAGGAAAAAAGACAATACAAAAATGCATTACTCAAATAAATGGATGCATAAGTAAATTCAACAGCAATCTATGCAATATCTGTGCATACCAAACAACTTTTAAAAGCAAGGAGAAGCAAAATTCCTCAAACTTTCAATGATCAAACAAATGATTGATAGTCCAGAATAATGAAATGGTAATTTCAAAAGCCAAAACGTATGTTTAATGGTTATGTCAGACCGGTACTTTATGAAAACTCAGAATCTTGAATGCCTAATGAGCATATCTTACCAGAACTTACGAAAACATAGTATCTTGATAGCTTCATCATGCATACATACCTGTACAGGAATCTCTCTTGGGAATCCCATCTGAGTGATGAAACTACAGCCAACCTCCTTCCAATTGATCTCACCCTCGTGACATGAAGACCAGTCACTAGTTGAATGAAACTCCTCTTTAACATTTCCAATGTCACGTCCTACCCAGACATACAGCAACTCAGGCTTAAGTTCACCTGACTGTACATTTGGAACTAACAAAAGAAATACCATCATTGATTCAAGTAAACCCATATCAAATCTTTCGACTTTTTCGATAGCAGGCCATCGTAATAATATTGGTGTTGTTAGATTTAAACTAAACTCTTTCTGATGAGTCAAACCTACCACCTGGTCTCCATTGGAACCCAATTCTTTGGCTCCCAAATCCCAATCTCTTCTCCTAGAGTTATCAAATCCTTTGAAATCAAACTGACAACTTCTATTTGGCATGTCCTCCTCAAAAGAGGAGAGAGAAAGAGAGCGTTCTGCCCTGAAGAGACACCGAGAAGATTCATCAATCAATTGAGGCAAAATCAGTGGCGGAGAAAGGCTTCCCCTTCTCGCTGCAAGAGATAGGAGGTTTCCTTTTGATGGCGGAAGAGAAGCAGACTTTGCAATAGGCTTTGGAGGGTGCCTCGAAGCAAGAGGCTCCACTAAACCTGATATCGTAGGTGAGGACTGCGAAGAAAGGAATGAATAATCAGACCAATTCGATGAAGCAGGAGACACTGTCGATGAACGAGAAGACTCAGAGGGTGAGGGTGACTTCGAACTATCAGCCTTCAAGCTTGAACTTGAATCTGTAGAGAAGGAACTCGGTGACAGATAGGGCGGCGAAGCCAATGAAAGGGGATCCACAGAGAGAGACTGTTCATCCTCTTCCTTACAGGAATCAATGTCTAGTGACCTGCTCATTCTTGATCCGTACCCCAACTCTTTAACATTCCCGCTAACGAACTTACGCCTGAGCTTGCCCCACCCATTTTCTCTCTCTGGAAGCCGGGTTTCAGAACCATTTCCTGATAATGGAAATGGAGGCACAAAACCGCCTGTTAATGCCCTCCGAAATATCTCAAAATCCACATCATAAGAGTCCACCTTCTTCGCCCCCATAGGGAACTTCTTCACCATTTCTACATGTTCCCTCTGCGATGACAAAGCCACACCCTCTCCAACAGTTGGTCTCAAGTCTGAATCATCAGCCAAAACTGGCCCTCTCAAGAGTGCATCCCAAAACTCAGCAGGCTCCTCTCCTTCTTCAATGACAACAATTGGGCCCCTTGCTCTCTCGTATCGCACAACCTGAAATGCAGCTGCCTTTGCATCCCTTGCCATCACATCATCACACACGCACCCGACCCACACATAGATCGCCCATGGCACATGCACGATGAAAGCACCCCTCGAGTCAAGGGCCGATGCCACCGGGCTCTCCAGCATCTTCGGCACCAGGTGCAATGGATCATAAGGGGAGTGAGGAGCCATTCTATACATGCGTAGGACAGAATTGGGACTGAGAGGCACAGCGTGCACACGCTTCTGGCATTGGAGGAGTTGGCATGCGAAGCCCATGTTTGGGTTGGTGACTCCTCTTGCTGCCTTCACGAACTGGAAGGCATCCTCGAAGCTCTGGCCATCGCGCCACATGAGGTACGCAATCACAAGGGCCGTCGACCTGGACACTCCCTGGCAGCAGTGCACCAGCACCCGCCCCCCCTGCAACCTCACGTCCTCAAAGTAGTCGAATACATCATACAAGATGCTGGTGATGTCCTCTGAGGGTGTGTCCTGGAGCCACAGAGTCTTGTAAACTAGGTCCGACCTAAAGTACTCCGGGCAGACAAAGCCAACACAGTTGAGGACATGCGTGATACCATTCTGCCTAAGGATCTCGCGGTTCTTGGCAACGGCATCGCTGCCAAGGTACACATGCTCTGCAACTCGGGAGCACTCCTTGTCAAAGAAGGCCAATTTATCCCGGCGAAGCTCAAAATCAGCCTTAGCAGGCCGATTAGGTTCAGAAGGTTTAGGGGCGCCAGGTGTTTGCGGTTGGGGCCACTCACCCAGGTCATCAGAGCCAGCCTTGGGCCACTCGTCGGGGCATTTGCGAGAGATTGAGAGGGGTTGGAGCGGGGGGAGAAGAGAGCGACCTTTGCAGTTGCTGTTGTTGTTGTTGCTGTGGGAGCGCCTTACGTTGGGGTCGAGGGAGAGGGGGCAGGGAGGGGTAGAGCGGGAGGACGACCACGAGGCAGAACGCCAGAAAGTTTTGCGGGCAGGGAGTTGATGGTCTTTACCATCTCTCTCTTCACCCACCATCCCAGCAAGAGCACCCCTTCCCTCCCCAAAAACCCTAATTTAGAGCTGTCTCCCCCTGTACGAGTACAGGCCCCTTGGACCACCAACACAAAAACTGCGCCATCCGACCTTTGTTTGCCTGTAGAGAGAGAATTGGCGAGGCAGAGAGAGAAGCGGCAATTAGGGCTAAAAAGAGAGAAGGAAAATGTAAGAGCGAGGTTTGAGAGAGGGAAAATCAAGAAAATGAGAGAAAAGGGGCGGGAGGAAGAGAGAGAAAGAGAGAGAGAGAGAGGGCAGAGAAGAAGGGTGGGGTTCAGAGGATGGATGAGAACGGGAAGAAATGAACAAACCCTAGGAGGCCCGTTCCAGAGAGGAAGGAAGGGGGAAATTAACTAACCATAGTTAGTTTGGAAATCGGAAGGAGCGTAAGCAGGTCAATGGAGCAAGTGAGAGATGGAAATAGTGGAAAGAGAGTTCAAAGGCGCCCGCCGTAATGCGGTGCAAAAACATCCCAAGTGGGACCCCAACGGCGTAATTGGCAATGCCCTGGCCTTAAACCAAATCAGTTTTTGTACATGGACGAGGACGTTACAACCGTAAGAAAAATCGAACATGAATGATTAACCGGATATGGGGCCGGACCGAATCGGTAAATAAACCCGTTTAATCGAACAAGTTTCCGATGGTTTAAAAAATCTTAAAAAACTTTAAAAAATATATTTAAATTATGATTAAACAAAACATATCCAAATAAAAAGTTAAAAATAAAAAATATATATATATATATTAAACAATTGATTTGTGCCCAAAGATAATTTTGAAATTTTTAAAAAGATCAAAAAAAATATAAAAATAAATATTAAAGGCCAAAACAATTTCCAATCGTTTTCAACATGATAAAAAACATTAACAAATACATTACAAACAAAATCTTTTATTTTTTGATATTTTATATAATTTTTTTTAAAAAATACTTGACCGGTTCCACCCAAATCAACCAAAACTAGAACGAGCCAAAACCGCCTTCAATTTTGAAATCAAAGGACGTGATTTGAAATTGGTGTGGCTGAAGGTGTAGGATTAACTATGTCAAAATATTAAAAAAAAATCTCAAATTTGTAACACGTCACATATTATTATATTTGATATCAAATAATATGATTTACTAAACAGTGCGGTTTCTATAAGGTTGCAACATTAAACAATCCACTTAAGACACATTTTCAAATTTTATAATAACATGTAATTTTGGGGGAAAAAATTCTTAGGATTATCTAAAAATATATTTTCATATCTAATTATAAAATTTTAAACTTCAAAAATGGTTAAAATCATGTAGATCTATAAACATGTGAAAATCTTGATAATTGACGGCCTAGATAATGTGTTGCAAGATGCACTATTGTTAGAACTCAAAATCTTTTTTTTTATACATTTGTACATCTCGATTTCAAGATGATCAATTAGAGGGTCTTTTAATATTAAAACAACCATTTCCAATAGATTTTTTAGGTGCATCTGTAATTCCACATTTTAAGGTAGCAACCTTATATAAACTTTTCCCTTTATTAAAATATACTAATAGACTAAAATACTAAAATCTATACCCTACTAAAATGCTATAACCTCATATAAATTACACTCATACCCATTTTTCCTCCAATGTTTTTGTTTGATGACTATATTGTCCTCATCACATATTTAATACATCTGTAGCGCTACAAAAGCACCTACAATTCTTATAGAACCGTGGAGGTTGTTTAAACCCACACCCCCAAGCATCTCCCCGCTCATAGGACCCTTTGGCACCACCATGGTTTGAGCAGGTCTTTGGCGGTACTATTACAATGCCTTTGGCACCGTCACATCTCTTGGAAGGTGGAGGAGCGTTCAGCAACCACATATCTAGCAGGTATATGATGGTGTGTTAGGCACCTTCAGGCTAGTAGGTCCATTGTGGTGCCGCCATGGACCTAATATATCCATGATGGTGCCTTAGGCACCCTTCAACTCTAACAATGTATGTGGCGCACCATGGTTTGTATGAAAACCGTGGTGCTTTGTAGCTCTATGAATTATATCTAATCTGAGATGAGGGCATGTAGACACAACATTTTTAAAAACCGGCAAATTATGTAATACTCTTGAACCCTTAAGACCACATTGTCCCAGTAAACACCCCAACTATAGACCATCATAGTCTGTGATCTCTATTCTGTGATCCAAAATCCTATAAGATCATTGTTTTAGTAATAAATCAAGTAAAAATAGCAAAACAACTTATTTTTGCCTGATTTTTTGTAGGCAATATCACAAAAACGTAATTGCTAATTTTGGTCAGATTTGGGCTCTCTTTTACCCCAAAATGTAAATTTGGCTGGCAAATATATATCCATTTTAGTATGATTTGAGTCTTTATATAAACACATTTTGTGACCCATTTAGGGTGGATTTTGTTAACCCATCGGGCGGTAAATCTGAAAGCCAGAGAATAACCCTAGACCTAGATAAGCAACCTTAAGCGCTAGCCGTCCCCTTTCTTTGAAATCAACTTTTAGCCTAGATTAGCAAAACTCTACTTCAACCAAGCCAAGATTTGGTCAAGTTTGAAGAGAGAATAACAGATGACATACGTACACAGCCGTGGTTCTGATACAGGTAAGACATTGAAGCCTCGAGCGTCCCTAGCCAGGTATTTTCCTCATCATCATCTTTTCTTTTATTTTTCGGTTATTTTGTTTGATCTAGGATTTTATTCTTATTTCATTTAATATTTCGTGCTTTTGGATTTCTCATCCTCTTTTCCTTTTTTTTTTTCAGTTATTTTGTTAGATCTAAGATTTTATTCTTATTTCATCCAATATTTTGTGCTTTTAGATTTTTCATCCCCTTTTCCTTTATTTTTTCAGTTATTTTGTTGGATCTAGGATTTTATTTTTATTTTATTCAATCTTTCGTGCTTTTTGGATCGATATTGGCTCTGCCACTGATCTGAGAGCGGATCTATTCGTTTTTTAGTAGATCTGGCCTCATATCAAAATTTAATTTTCGGCACTCTCTATCATTTTTAAAAAATCAGTTTGTAGTACGGATCTGAGGGATCTTTCTCTGAAGATCTATTCGATTTGCATCGTAAATAGGGCAATGTAGTCATTAAACAAAAAATGCAAGAAAATGCGTAAGAGTATAAATAATGCGAGGTTTTAGTATTTTAGAAATATCCATAACTTTGAGAGATATTTTTGTTCGTTTCCCAAAATTTCGAATAGTGTAGAACAAATTTCTTTTATTTAGGGAAATTAAAAAAATGTACCTTAATCTTTGAATTATTGAAAATAAACCCCAAACTTTTCAAAACCTCATTCAGGGCCTTTTTTTTGAGTGAGTAGACGAAAATAGCCTTCACAGTAGTCTTAGAACTGTGAAGGCATCACGATTGTGATGGTCATGGCGGTTTGTAAGTCAAAGGTAGTTTTGAAGCATCACCACACTTAAAAAACCATGATAGTTTATTGGATTGTCAAAATTCTAATTTAATTGTTATAACCCTTACCTAGGATCACAACTTTTTAAGTGCCTTGATGCCTTAACGACCATCACTATTTTTTAAGTGTCATGATACCTCTAAACAACCATCATGATTGTTTGAAGGCCATAATGCCTCAAAACATTAAACCATCCATGATCATCATGGAAGTAAATCTACCGTGATGTGTTCATGGTTCTAAGACTATCATGAAGGCCATTTTGATTAAAAAACACAAAAAGTGAAAAAAAAGGATATATATGATGTTTTAAAAGTTTAGGATTTATTTCCAATAATCCAAAAATTAAGATATATTTTTTTTTATAAATTCTCTTTTATTTAACTCAGCATCCATAAGAACATCTATGATCACGGGGCTTATCAGCTTCCGTCAAGAAATCCATGGCCATGAGGTTCATTAATATCCCATAAAATGTGGGATAAGGAGGTAGAAGGGGGTCAGGAAGGACACATCAAAATTCGGTGGTGGTTCTAATTGGTCTCCCTCTAACATTGATCCACTAATTGGACTGATGGTGGTAACCCTTGTGACTATAGATGTGTGTTGGATTCCAACACATCTTGCGTATAGTACATTATTGAATGACCGAGCTGCAAGTGGGCTAGGTTTGGCTTGAGGGTTCGAGCATGCCAGGCGGGCTAGATCTAAGTTCTAATAGAAACTTGTTGAGCACCGTCTTGCCTTAAATTTACGCTTGAAATAGCGACAGGCGGCCTAGAAACCAGGCCGTGATGGATTGATAGATGCGGTTATGAGGTCAGTCCTGAGAATGCGTCATATGTCCAATGGGCCACACCAGGTTCATAGTTGCTTGACTATATAAAGGGTAAGGTTTGTATAAGGTGCGCGTCAAAACTATCCTGAATATGTAGTTTTGGTGCTGCAAACCCTTACAATGATATGAAAATCTATTTTTGCCCCCCAATTATAAAATTTATGATCAAGCAGATCTATATAGATTTAAAAATATTGAAAATAGACAGTTCAGATAATGTGTAAAAAGACGAACTAGTTTTAGGACTACAAATCTTTTTTTTTTCATGGCTATGAATCTCGATGTTGAGATGATCAATTTGTCCACAATAGGAACAACCTTCTCTAATGGGGTTTCAGGTGCACCTTATCTGTATGATATAAGGTTGAAACCTTATATAAACTTTTTCCCAATATAAATGTTATTGTAGAACACTAGGACATGGATGTCCTTGGTCAGTGTTGATCATTTTAACCTTACAACTCAAATTCAAAACCAACATTTCCATTTTTCTTTTTCTTTTTATTTTGTCCTTTTCTTAACTAGCGAGGCTCAGATGAGCTCCATCTTATAATTAACTTCGTGGTCCTAGGTTGAGTTATTAGGCCACGCCAAACCTAGGTTCCACGTTGTAAATACAAGCTCAACCAGGCCCGAGTCAGCCAAACCAGACCCGTGGGTTACGGCCAGTGGTCCAAGCCGCAACCTAGCTTAGGGTTGCCTACACACTAGGGACAAATAAGGCTGGCAAAGGGCTAGGCCCAGCCCAGCTCTATTCCCTTGAGGGTTGGCCCAAACCCAGCCTTTGCCCTATTGTGACCGCACCAGGGCGGGGTAAAATTAAAGAAAACCAAAGGTAAACAGATAAAAAAAATAAGAGCTACACCTAGCTCAAATGGGCCAGGCCTCTCTTGCCTTGGGTCAGCATGATCCTCGGCCATATTTATAGCCTAGGACTATAGTTTTTCAGGGCTGGTTTGACCAAGCTACGCTGGGCAACCGGGCTTATTGTCACCTCTTGGAAAACCATGTGTTATGAATTTCCATTCAAGAGTGCTTGCTAGGCTTGTAAGTGTTTCAATTTTATAAAGGAAAAGTTTATATAGAGCCGAGGTTCTAAACAATCAAATTAGAGTCCATCTCAAAAATTCACTAAAAGAGGTTGTTTTGATGTCCAAATATAAAAAAAATTCACTATAACAAAAATTTATAGTATTGAAACCACATTTCTCAATACTATTTGAAGGTGCGCTTTATTTTGATTGCTTAGAGCCTCACAAACCGCACCCTTTTACAAATGCACTCCAACGAGCACTTACAATCGGGGCTGACAATAGGCCGGGCATCCGCGGGATATTGGAAGTTGGACTGAATGAAGCCATGTAGGTGTAAGTCATGCAAATGAAATGAGGGAAGCCATGTAGGTGTAAGTCATTCAAATGAAATGGATAAGGCATGCAGATATATCTAGCCGTACCAGTCCAAATACATGCTCCCTTGTAGGACCGTTGTCCAATCAATTTTGTACGCTGATGGTGCCTAACTCGGGGATATTAAAAAAATTAAAAAAAACAGATAAAAAAATTCTACAACATAAGGAATCATTTGAGATAAGTCATTTTTTATGTTTTCTATCATTTTGGCAAAGATTGAGATATGTTCTTTTACATTTTCTCATCTTTTTCTTATTATTTAAAAGATACCCCCAATCACAACTTCTTTTTTTTTTTTTTAATTTATATTTTCACTACTTTTTTTACCATCTTTTTGAAGTGTGTTGCTTAATCTTTATTCTGACAATACATTTCCTAGTTTTTTGAATATTTTTATATTTTTTAAGTTTTTTTTTTGCTGCTATGGTACTGGACACTAATCAACCAAGTTATTCAAACTCGGCCCGAGTAATTGGCTTGGGCTAGGACCGATTACTCAGTCCAAGTCGCACTTTTTAACATTGGTTTTACAATTAGCCACAACCTACTCGCTCGTGTCTTGCAGAGGAGTGGTGCTACATTTTGAGATCTACATGCCATCCCTTAGGGTTTGTTCATCACTAAATCTACATGGAGGATTGCATTTGACTGAAGGCTAGAAGCATTGGATGAGAAATGTCTTAAAAGCCCAATTGAGTTTAGAGGCCTATCATGCCTTGAAGAAGATAGTCAAGGTTTACACATTCAAGCAAGGGTACTTAGACCGAGTCATTTGGCACCTATTGTCATAGTAAAGGTGTTCTCTCAAGGAAGTTCACGCCAAAATAGCAAGGCCCTTACATCATCAAGAAAGGTCCTTAAGCTGAGGTCATCATCTTGCAAGGAGCAATGGAGAAATTTCCATGGCCCTCATAAATGGCCAATTCTCTATGTTCGGCCTTAAAACATCAGGAAAAAAAAAAAAAAAAACATTTCACAAGCTTCCAAACGCTACTTAGCCAGTTAAGCCAGAATTTCGCATAATTTGCACCATACTTCTTTAAAATTCTAATTATAAGCCTAAAAAATAAGACACATCCCTAAAACTATGAATATAGTCCCTTTGGAACCCATTCTCATCTTTAAAACCTCTAAAAACCTCCAAAACTTTAGAGAAATCTCTAATATTATGAATGATTTACCTTTACGACTAGATTTAAGATAAAATTAGTGTATCAGAAAATCAATTTAGTTTTATGCCAGATAGGTAAAAAACTGATACCATTTTTCTACACAGGTAATTGATTGAGAAGTTTAGGACCATATGAAAAAGACCTCCACATGGTCTTTGTTGATCTAGAGATATCCTATGATAGACTACCTTGAGATTTGATTTGGTGGGTGTTGGAAAAAAAATGAATCTACAGATACTATATCGACTTGATGAGATATATATACGAGGGAATACTAACTAGTGTGCTAACAATTAGTAGAGAGGTGGATGAGTTTTTAGTGATAATAAGTCTACATCAAGGATCAATATTGAACTCTTACCTCTTTGTTTTAGTTATGGACGACTTTATTAGATACATACAAGATGAGGTACTGTGGTGTATGTTGTTTGCAGACAACACAATTTTGATCGATAAGGCCCGAAACAACGTCAACACAAAATTAAAACTTTGGAGAGATGATCTAAAATCTCAAGATTTTAAAATTAATCCGACTAAGACATAACATATAAAATGCACGTTTAGTAATATAAGAGTAGGAAAGAGAAAATAACATGTTTTGTGCTAAAACATTAAGTCAAATACTATAATGTTGGAAACAATTAATTCTTTTGCTTTGGTACGGCAAGTAATTTTTCTGCTTTGATAGGTATGTGTCCCAAAGGAATGGATGTTTGTACGCCATATACTGCTTTCATTGAAGTTAAATAAAGGGCAAGTACAAATGAGGCCATTTACTTTGTTTGTCATAATGAACTTTGGCCTTTAAATTTAAAATCAAGCGGTTGGGGTTGTGCCTTTGATTAGGCTAAAATCATGGGGTTGGGTTTGTGCTTTTGATTAGGTTCAAAATCTACAAAATTTTGCAAAACTTTACGACACGCCGGAAACGTTAGATTTCACATTTTACATACAAGAAAGATTGTGGTCTTTCTTGTACCAAATGTAAATGGTGAGCACATGGTTTTAGCTTGGAAAAATATACTATGATGCAAATATCATAATCCACTATGTATTAACAACAGACCCACTTCCTCTTCAGCAATGGACGTATTCTTCATCCGGGGCTCTTTCTGTACATGTGTGCCTAGTGTCATGATGCATTGAGCGTGTACAGTGTGCTCTTGCAAGAGCATGCTGTATATCTACACCCTCTAGCAAAAAACCTCCTTAGGAGGACTTTCTTAATTCGAACTTTTGAAATTTATTTTTATAATCATTGATGAGTACTCCCTTAAAAATAAATTTTGATTTTAACTTTGTAAAAGTTTAGATCAGATTCTCTGAAAATTAAACCATCTTTGATATTACTTTTCCGGACCGCATTGAGCAAGTCTCCAATTAAAACATGGTTTTTTTTTTCTTTCAAAAGATCTCCAAATTTCAAAATCCATAAAAAATATGACTTTTTTGAAAGATTGTAAAAAAATAGCATTTTTTATAGTACCGATATAAACCCATATTTTAGTTTTCATTACTACAAAATTAAAAATACTTTCCATTATTACTCATATGTCTTTTTTTTGGGCTTCATAAATTTTTTTTTTTAAAAAGATCAAACTACCTATTTTCAGTTTTTGAAAAACCAAAAATTTTAAAATTTTGGTTTTTCAAGGACCGAAAACTTTAAAATGGCGGTCGCAGTCCACATAGTAATAGGTCACAACATCTCGAAAAACATTTTCCAGAAAAATCTTTAGAACCCCGCGGGTTTTTTAGACCGCAGATACGCCCCCTTTCCACGACTTGACATCTCGTAGTTCCTTTTCTAATACGAACACCTGTAAGTTAAAGCGGGAAAATGGTAAGGATTATGATTATTAAAAAAATAATAATAATTGAAAGGCATCAAGCAAGTGAAGTCAAGCAGCCATGAATAGCTGAAATACTAGAACCCTAGGATAAAAAGCTTGGAGAAAAATTTACTCAGTAAATGCACAACATATTTGAGAAAAGGAAGGACATAAGAGGATTAGTGAACAATAAAAGTGGAACCTAATTGAATTTAAGTAGTGAGAATTCAGACATAATGGAGATTCAAAATAACAATGCAGCAACCCTAACCCCTCAAACACCGTGATAGAAAATAAAAAGAACAATTAAAAACCCAAATCAAACCTAGTAAAAACTAAAATGCGGAAACCTTAACCCCAATAGAAGAGAAGTATTACGTAATATCCCTAATCAAAAATTTAAAATACTGGAAAATAAAGAAATTCGGTTTTTAAAAAATCGAAAATTTAAAGTTTTTGATTTTTGAAAAACCGAAATTTTAAAATTTTTAGTTTTTCAAAAACTGAAATTGGCCTGATTTCAGTTTTCAAAAAACTGAAAATGGGGAGATTCATATTTTTTTTTAAAAAATTGTTATGAAGTCCAAATAACAGAAAGTATTCGGATTGTAGTAATAACGGAAACTAAAACGGATATTTATGTAATTTTTCCTAAAAAATGATATTTTTTTGACAAAAATGTCCATAGTGCTAGGCCGCCCCCATTTTGTGCTGCCCCCAGAAGCCCAAAGTGCCAAACCGCTCATATTTTGTGTCGAACCGTAGACTTTCCAAAAGCCCAAAGTGCCAGACTGCGTGCCCAAAGTGCCGCATTGCATACTTTTAAGGAGCAAAGTACTGGACCGTGCCCATTTTGTGTTGGATTGAATGCTTTTCTAAGGGTATTTTGGTCTTCATTTTATCTTTTTTTTTTTACTTGGGGCTATTTGCTGGGAAAGTTAAAATTGGAGTAAAAATTGCTAAAAAAAAAATAAAAATCTAAGGTAAGTTGTCTACAAAGTATGATTTCGGGAGGTTTTTGTAATTTTCCCAAGATAATGTACTATAAGATTATGAGTTGTTGTTATCGTATGTATACATTAAATCATTGAACTATAATTTTTATATCCTTATCTAATATCTTTAGAGCCATATTTGACAAATTTGTGTTTAAATTTTCAATAAATATAATAATAATGCTTATTTGTTGTCACGATACAAGACAGATGATAGATTTATTGGGCATACAATAAAACAACAACATATCAAACACAAGAACTACATTACCAAACAACAAGAACAAGACCCAAAAATGTAAAATAGTGGTCCATCCAAATTTGCAATTTTGTATACAATAATCAAAATGTGAAATTAATCAAACATTTGTTTGTAAAAAGAAAGCTACAAAATGTTAAAACAAATACAAATATAGCTGGAAAAATCTTTAGTTGTCACTGAATCTCTCTCTTGCTTTTTTAAACGGTGCTTTGTATTTAGAAAAATTTATTTATTTTTGATCGAGTTATCATTCATCTAACTATAACTATTATTTTGAGATATATGGTTGTTTTGATATATATTTTTTTTGGAGAATATATTGCACTTTTTTAAAATGCCCATACTGAGAAAATTTTTGATAAATCAAGATTTTTAATTTACTTTCACTTTAATATGTTTATCTCTAAACCAAAATTCAAATATATTAAATCAATGGAGAGAGTAAATTATAATGGAGAGAGTAAATTATAGAGAAGAAGTTTTTTTGAAAAAAGATAAAATACATATTTATATGATTTCTATTAAAAAAATGAATTTTTAAAGGTCTGTTGAAAAACTTAAGAGTTTTTAATGGATTTCAAAAAATCAAAATTTTTTTTGAAAAAATCGTATTTTAAACAGGGACTTGCTTACTATGGTTGGAATTATCTAATGTTGAATTACCCATTGACGGAATGGGGCCAAAAGGGAGATGACAACATTGAACCATTCCATGGTACAGTACATATTAAATCACCGGATGGATATGGAGTCTCTCTTATCCTACATGAAGATGGGTTGCCTTTGAAAGGTGCCTCTTTCATTCATATCTCCCAAAGTCAAGTAAAGCGGCTTGAATCCAACTGCCCCATCTCGCCCACTAGCTCCATTTGTGATGCGACCTTTACTAACCATAACATATGCGTCATGTTTATTTTCTCATTGCTGTTAGCCAAAATATTGCATGCTCCCAAGGCAGTATATTATCTGTTTACTCCCTCGGGCAAGACTTATGTTACGAACCAATTTTTATATCCCAAAAGTGGGGAATGTAACGTCTAGAACCCAGCTATCAACATCAAGGAAAAAGTAAAATTTAACTTGCACCTTTTACATGTCTAGAGAAAAATAACATCCTAAAATTACATATAGGAACTATCCAATTTTTTGAGGGAAAGAATTAGATGATCAAAAACTCAAAATATATATATTTTTTTCTTGGAAAATAATCATGTAGTGATATTTAGATTGATCCCAAAACTTTGAATGATAATAATAAAAAACCTCTAAGTAGCGATTTAACCCAATGGAGTTTCTGTACAGTATGCTCCTACAGGAGCATGCTCTATATACTTTCTCTCAACAGAGCTGACATATATGAAGCTGTACATCATCTCCCCATTATCCATGTTTGAGATGGATCTTCAATCCAATATTTTAGGTGTATATAATCTCCAACACGAGGATCACTAATATTTTTTTAAAAATGAATTTTAAAATAAAAATGACAGTTTTTGAAGAAAAATTCTTGATCATTCACTTTTATCCTTGTTGGGGCACCACCTATTTGTGTCCATCTTTAAGATAGATACTTAGGGATGCAAATGTAGAATTACATCTCCACACAACACACTATTTCAATAGTCGTTTGATGTGAAACAAAGCAACTAAGGTGTGCCACTTATTATGCTCAAAATTAGAAAAATCATGAACTTTGTAACAAAACATAAACTGCTGATTGCACGTCTAATTGGTGGCCATCGCGAACCAAAAATAAACAGCTTCGTGATGCATATACAAGTGGGCGAGCATATTTTGCAATGGAGGCTCTTGATCATCCCTTGAGAAATGCATCATGAGCAGATGGTCAAGATTTGTGTTATCATACTAAATGGTGCCTGTCCTTCATCAATCTTGCATTAAAAATAAACTTTGCATACAATGGGGCTACTTACCTTTGGTATAAAGAATTTACAATTACTTGTAACCATTCGATATGAAATTCGATAGCTGGGTGTGTCACAAAGTTCGAGACGATTTCTTTGAATTTTGAACATGATCGATGGAATAAATGGAGCTACCTAATTTTATATCAAATAATTAATATTAATTGTGATCACCTTGTACCAAAAATAAATGGTCCCATTGTATACTTTTCTGTTAAGAAAAGCTATGATATGAGGTATCATGATTGTTCACTCCATAAGGAATATGGAGTCTAGGTGCATTTCATCTCAGCATGCCAAAGTATATGCCCCAAAGGATACCATCTTTAAGAAAAGAAATTTGACTTAATAAACCAATGCAAAACTTAAATCAATCAAAATTTAGAACGAAAATTCGTATTAAATGAAGTAGATGGGCCATAAACACGTGAGAGTTCATATCAACCTTTACCCAAAGACGCATCCAAGTTGGGCATTTTCCATCCAATATGAGACTAGTTTTGTATTTTATTTGGTTAATGTCTGTATAAGGCATCAATTTTAAACAAAAAGTAAGGCACACCTCAAATCTGTGCTAAAAAATGTAGTTTTAGTGTAAGAAAGCCTTTCAATGGTATGAAAATCTATTTTCAGTTTCAATTATAAAATTTAAAGCTCTAAAAATAGTGCAAATCAAGGGGATTTATAAATAATTAAAATTTTAAAAAATAAACGATTCAGTAATGTGTCATAAAATGCACTATTCTAGTGACTTCAAATCTTTTTTCTCTTCATATCCCTATATTTCGATCGATGTCGAAATGATCAATTTGAGAGTTTTCCAGCACCGAAACAACTTTTTTTGACTGTTTTTTGAGGTGTGCCTTATTTCAATAAGGTTGACACCTTATATATACTCATTCCTTCCATATTTTTTCTATTTGTAATTTTACTAATTGGAAATCCCCTAGAGGAGATTAGGTTGGAATTTTCATTGTACTCTGCGGTTGAAGAGATGTAACTATACAAATATCCATATCACTCTTTTTGAAATTTCTTATTGTCTTTTTGTGGGTGAGTCAATGGGGAGAGGGCCCCTACCTTTGGTAGATAAGAATTGAACCTAGAACATAGCGCTACAAATCGTCAAGTGCCAATCAATTAAGCCCGGGTTTTTCTAGAAATTTCTCGTTGTTCTTTCAAAAGGTTGGCAGGAGGTTTGATAGATGTTTTGCATTAATTAGGGTTTGGTTTTTCTCGTGACATTTGAGTTTCTCTCTTACTTTAATGTTGGTTGAGTATCCTCGTGAAATCAGTTTCTACGTATGAACAAGATATTTCCATAGGGTAGGTATCCTATGCCACTGAGGTAATCCTTGTGAGTTTGTTCTTGAAACTTTTAAAGGAGTTGTCACAATCAAAATGCTCCTGTCGTGTGTACGCCCCAAGTTTGCACGTGAATTTTGTGACTTCTTTTTTTGTAAAATAATGAAAGAAACACAAAACGGATACCAAAATCTGGGTCATATTCATTATTGATGCAGGTTATATCCTTAATAAAGGCAATTACTACCACGATACATCAAACACAAAAATAATTTTACAAGATAAGATGGAGTTGCATAATTTTTTTGTAGATCCGATCGCCCTTTCCTTTTGTGCTCACCCAAGTCCTGTCATTATGCATATGGTTGTTCCTTTTTGGAGTCCAATGCTGCCTTAAGTCATCTTTTTTTTATTACTAGAACTATGATGACATGTTCACATGCAAACCCTGAGCTTGATAGATGGCCTGGTTTTGGATAGAAGATATTATTATAAGGTTCTAGAGAGAGAGAATACCAAAAATGAATTCGTTATTCCAGGGTTCTAAAAGAAGACCAACAAAAAGGAACTTGTTATTCTGGGTTTTAGAAAGAGTGCAACAAAAACGAACTTGTTATTCTATGGTTCTAGAGAGAGAGAGTAACCGAAGGGAAGAAATAGGAATTTGGGGTTCTTTCTAGGATTATTTTAGAGAGAAAACACTAGAGTGGTTTTGGTGGGATTGAGCTTCCCCTTTTCTCACCCACACACTGAAAAAGAATCTCTCTATGTCATTTCATCCCAAACTTATTGTCATTTTTGAAATAGAAGTCAATCCAAATCTCTTGTGAAGACATGTTTGTAAGTTTGGATAAGATTCTGCCGAATAATTTTATCTACAAAGATTCCCTCATCTCATAGTATTCCCTTCTCTCTCACGCACAACAAATTCTCTTATTCCTTAGAGATCCACCCACCCACAAGGGTCTGTCATCGAAATCCACCATAATTAAACACAAGGAAAAATTACGTATATATTTATTATATTTTTTGTTATTATCAAAATGCCTAATACTTTTCATTATTATTGAAATGTCCATTTTTTGGACTTCATAAAGAATTTTTTTTGCAAAGATATTTTTACCTTTTTTCGGTTGTTGAACAATCGAAATGGATGGATTTTCTGTTGTTCAACAACCGAAAATGTCCCCAATAATTTAACGTTCATATTCCAATATTCGGTTGTTGAACAACCGAAAATCCATCGAATTCGGTTGTTCAACAACCAAAAATGACCCCGATAGTTATAACAGTTCATCTTTTTTGCTCTCTGCGTCTTTGCTCTGTGAGTGCGTGTCTTTGCTCTGTGAGTGCTAAAGAAAGGTAGCTAGTTCACGGATTTCTCGGATTTTGAAGAGTGCACATCTTTGATAGCATTTCTTGGATTTTGAAGGCATTTCACCGAGTGAAAGTATGTGGGTTGATTTTAGAGATTTAGATTGTATAAGATTTTGATTCAAGGTTTATACTCAAGCACTCTAGTTTTTTTTTCGTAAAATTGATTTACTTTCAATAAATTTGTGGGTTGATTATGATTGTATAAGATTTTTAAAATTTAGGGTTTTGAGAACTAGGAATTTGAACATTGTATGTGATTCACTGCATATCATTTTATTTTGATAGATGGCTATTTAGACAGTTTTTTCTTTGATTAAGCCAGATGTTGTCTTCAAAACTGAGATTTTCCATCCATATATCCATCGGCTGGAAATCTTTTAAGTGTCATTTTAGTGGATAACCCTGAAACATAATTTTTCTTGTATAGCTTTATTTTTACACTGTCATGAAAAATATGCGTTAAAATGAACTTAACATCATCTGTGACTAAGCAAAAGGGAATAGCCGTTGTAAAGCAAAGCCAAGGGACCCCCGTAATATTAAAGTTAGCTATGTAATTTTTAAAAAGAAATAAATGTAAATTCATATTATTGCGTAATATTTTCGACAAGAAAACTCGGAAGTATGTGATTTATGATTCAAGTACATATTTACTTTGAAGACGTATGTGAATAATGTGAATTATGTTTTGGATAGAATAATTCGTGACTAGATTTATTTGAGAGCTCATTTGATATGTGTCTTAGCATTGTTGCGTTGATTCTATATGCAAATGCATTATGAGTTATTGCTATCTCGATATTCATTCCTTTGTATTATCATGTTCTTTTGATAGAGTAGTACTAGGTTATGGTCTATAACACTAGGTCCATAACACTAGGTTCTGTTGATAGAGTAGTACCGGTTTGTTTAGGTCCACAACACTAGGTTATGGTCTAAAATTGATCAATTTTTCCATTTAATAATATCATGTCATTATTGTTTTTTTGTTATTCAGTTAAGTTTTGCATATGTAACCTTATGCTTAACATGGTGACCATATGGGGTTTCAGTGAATATGAATCGTGTACATCCTGATGGGGATACCTAGAAGGTCCTCAGGACCCTAGTTTGTTGCAGCTTCATCCCGAACATTCATCCTATTTCATATGGGAAGGACATGTATATGCATATATTTAGCTGCCATTTCTATTAGTTTGTTACGTTTTAATAAATTGTAGTCTAGTTTAAACATCATATGGGAAGTACATGTATATATATTGGGACTAATATGCTGTCTATTTATTGTATTCCAGGAAAAACAAGAAATTAGAATCGATGAAAATACTTTCCAATTAAACGATTGACATCTAACCGATGAACAAGTTCAATTAGTGAATGCTTTTGGGTTGGGTGCTCTATATATTATCCGGTCAGGTCCATTGATCATCCTTTGGTCGCAGCCAATGCAGAGAGGTGGCTCTCTGAGACCAATTCATTTCGTTATAACATCCTAATTAGTGAGATGACACCTACATTATTCGATGTTTATGAGATATTGGGACTGGCTGTGGATGACGACCTTGTTACATATCGTTCTATTAGTGACCTTCGACAGTTCATAGAAGACAATTTGGATATAGTCCCCACTAATGGCAACTTAATAGTCATCAAGCACTCATGGCTGAAGGCCAACTTTCACATATTGCCACCTGAGCTGTTAGATATACACGAGCCTACCTTCTTTACCTCATCAGTGTCACCATTTTCGCAGATTCATCGGTTGCATTCGTACCAAAAAGGTACTTACAATTATTTGAAGATATTGAGGAAGACGATATATGTGCTTGGGGTGTTGCAGCCCTTGCATATCTTTATCGTTCCCTTGGAAAAGCTTGTACTTTCAAGCAAAGACATTTTAGTGGTTCAGCTACTCTTATGCATGTAAATTCTATTTTTATATTTAATATAAGCCTAATAGTTTAGACTACTTTCCAAAAAAAGAAATTTACTTATCATATGTTGATATAATGCAGTGTTGGTCTTATGAGCATATTATGCATATAAGGCCCATACCGCGTAGTATCTCTCCAAATATGCCTCGGGCGAAAAGATGGGAGCCACCAAAGAATTATTATGGCAATTCACATAACCTGATTCCTTTAGACAAGAATTCAATAACCTTCAACGTAATGAAGTTAGTGTGTACTTTAATGTTACAAGATTTATTATTGATTAATTTTAATTGTATTTAAGTATTTGTAGTTGTTTATTGACTGATTGTCGTATGTTTCATTTCATATCATGTAACAAGTAATATAGAATCCCTATTTTAAGCATGATGATGACATTTCATATGATAGGGGGCAAGCATTTGAAACCGCAATGTGCTTAACTACTCTGATCTTTGGCGATATTACCGAGCCGTATATACCAGATCGTGTGTGCCGGCAATTTGGAGTGAAATATGGCATGCCAAGAAATCCCATATATGTTGGTAAGAGGTCTAGTAGACAAGGTGGGCAGCGAGATTGGAAAAATGTAAATTCTGACAAGATCCATCAGTCATTGACTTGGCATGAACGCATGATGCCAGTTATTAAAGTGGATATTGCCAATGGGTTGCCCTCAGAGGAGTACAAGGCATGGTACAGCCGAGTATCCCATCTTATAATCCATAATGTCGCTAACCCACGAAAAGACATATTGCAACTTGTTAACCACGAAGAAGAAGAGGTGGTTCCTACATATGAATCACAATATATAATGAGACTTCGATGTTATGAGGACCAATTGGTATGTTTATATGACTTACAAATTTTTTAATTTTGTACTTACCTGTTAGTTCAAAGAAATGGTTTAAATATTATAATTACCTATCTTGTTTTTGCAGGTTAGTGCAGTTCAGGCTAATACAATCATGTTAGTAGATGCACTTATACTTAGACAGAAGTTGTATCTTGAAGTTTATAATTGGGTTAACAATGCGTTTGAAATGATGTTTAAGTTTGTGCCTGTTGACATGGATGATATAGAAGCTCGAATGGAAACCTTATAACGTCAAGTTAATGACGAAGCTACACATAACGAGCCCAGAGAAGATGTAGTCGGTGAAAGTAGTTGGGCTGCCGAAGACCTGGCTCCATCTACACAACCTGCGGTTGAGGAGCCTAGAGCGTAATACGCGAAAGAAGCAGTATCAGCTCAAGAGAAGGCGGTCGTTGTAATTTAGTGGTTTTTTGGGCAATTGTAATGTGATATTGTAATAAACTCCTAAGCAATGTAATTATGTTTTTGGCAATATTTGAATGGTTAATGTAATAGCTTATATTATAATGATGATGATGGAAAAATATACAGTTTCTGGTGTATAAAGTCATTATTTTACAGAACTAACATGAACGTATACTTAAACTGAGCTCGACTACTTATTTTACAGAAATAACTTCTAACATGAGCCAAAATTCATGACAACTTGGAAAACATCAACTTGATATTTAATGAAATATATAACGACTTATAGTCTTATTAAGGGTATCACCTTTCAAAATAAGCCCCTTTCAAAATATATTGACTTATAAACTCAAATGTCACATTTTCCAAAATAAGCATGTTGTTTTTTATTCTGAGAAACCTCAGGATGTATTGACATGCACCATGAATTTTCAAGATCTTCAAGTGTTCAATAGATTTGTTTGAACACTTGAAAATGTGTGGATGCGAACTTCAGTTCTAGGGTTCGTTCTTCATAGCTTCTCCATATATTAAAGGGGGTCATGATATTATTGTTCATGTGATCTATCTATCATCTCTCTAACAACCTCTTTTCCCTACCAAGCTTGCATGTAGGAAAACTTGACACCGTGCTTGCGTTGGACATCTTTTATGATATCTTTGGCTTTAATTTTTGGTTGGCCAATAATGCCGGCTTTCATTTTTTCGCCACCCAATCACTACGAGGTAGTGGCTGATGGACCCTCCTTATTAGACCACTACATGTATGCTCCTTAACCATGGACTTCATTTTGAAGTATGTCGTACTGCCAACACGTAAGCATTGCACTTGCCATGCGCATCCCTCTAACTTACAACTTGCCCACACTCGCCCCCCTTCGCTTTTATCAAACTCAAGAACAAAATTATTGTGGACAGCAAAATCAACCAGATGATGCCGACATTCATTGATGTTTTCAAAAAATTATCCAATTGTCAATTGAACCTCGTTACCAACTCATCTACATGGGCTCTCAAATGGTTTAATATCCTCCATATCAAGCTCTGGTACAAGATCAGGCTCGGGCACCACTTGAATGTTCTCATGTTGAGAAGGTAAAGGAGCGCTACGCCGACTGTTGACAAAAGATAAAATATAAGATGAATCAACAATTTGTGCACATAAAAGATTTAAATAAAGCAAATTAGAGATGAACAAGTAAATTGTAGACGTACCTTTTCCTTGGAGATGGGCCATCACCAACAGGTTCTGCCGTTCAGAATTCCATAGATCTCCATTCCGGCTCTATTGCAGAGGCAATGTATACAACAATACTCGAAGACTCTCATCCCAACATAAAAGATACATCTATATCATCACATACATCAATCAATTTAAGGCCACTAGATAAGCTTGTGTTGTGGTACATAATAATCAATTTATTTGGATCACATGATGTTAAATTTCCAAAATGACTTTTTAGTTCCTCCAAGGAACTATTTCCATTATACTTCGTAATCTTCAATTTTCCCCCTTTATAAACAACACGTCCGTCCTCTGGATTCGTCTCAAATGACCCCCCATATCGAAATACCAGTTGCACTCCCTCAATAACCATCGTTAATGCTATTGTATTAAATGAACACCAAAATTCATGTTACAAAAAATCATTATAACAAGGAATACAAAAAATTTGCATATATCTAACTAATTTAGGGTTCATAAAATGTGAGTTTTACAAAATAGATCAAAATAGTGTACTACTAAAAAAGTCAATCAATCAATAAACAACCAAAAACAACAATTATTAATACAAACACAAAAGAAACAACAAATATTAAGACAAACAAAATATAAACAACATATATTAATACAAACAAAGAAGTTGAAAAATATTTATCCAAAACATCAGATACAATATAGTGTACTACTATATATATATCAACATAAAGTACTACTAAATAAATTGATTATTCAATAAACTACCCAAAGCAACAAATATTAATACGAACAACATATAATTATGCAAATACACAACTTCAACAATATTTCCCAAAAATATTAACTAATCAACAATACACAATAAATAGTAATACAAAAATTCATTTTGGAAATAAATTGTAATACATACAAAAATATAATATTGTATTAATTGTGATAAAACTCATCAACAATATTAGGCAAGAGTAAGAAAGGTACCAACCAAGACCAGACCAAGAGCCAAACTCTTCAACTTTGTGAGATGTATTGTATTGGGGGACAAAAAGCCCTAAAAAATCAAGAAAAAACCTCATTTATGCTTTTATGTTTTGTTTATTTTAGGGAAAATTATCGGTTTTTCAAGAACCGAAATGTTTAAATTTTCAGTTGTTGAACAATCGAAATTCTAGCTATTTCGGTTATTCAAAGACCGAAAACTTTAAATTTTCGGTTGTTGAATAACTAAAAATCCATCGAATTCGGTTGTTCAACAATTGAAAAAGGGTAAAACTATATTTTTAAAATTTTTTTGTTATGAAGTCCAAAAAACGGACATTCCAATAATATCGGAAACTGTTAGGTATTTTTGATATAACGGAAAGTAAAACGGATATATTCCTTAAATTCCCAATAAAAAATGAATTCAAGAAGCAAAAATATATATATCATAGAACCTTTCCATTTTTCGTTCTTCTCCTCGACACTTGTTACTCTCTAAAAGTGCAAAATCCAAAAGGTACAAGAAATTTCCTTTTAGTTTTATAATGGTCATATATAACTTTGCGTATTGTATTTCCTCATATTATTTTCAATGTTTATTACATAAGTGGGGTGTTTTTTTTTTTGAGACTTAAGTATATAGATCTTTCAAGTTTCTAATTTTTTAAAGGTTATTTTTGTCTTGTAGTTGTAGATAATCGATGGATAAAATTAGAAGTTTACTTTATATAAATGACAAAAGGTTTGGATTTTATTAGAATTTCTTAGGGATCAAGTTGGGTTTTAGGTTTCATTTCTTCTATGAATATATAACTAGTAGTATAGAAAAAAGAAAGAAAGAAATGCGAATAATAATTTATTTTGGATCTCGTAAAGTGATCTTTTGGGGTGGACTCCCTTACAAACCCGATGTGATATATTATCTTATATATTTGTTTTTATCTTTTACTTTTTCTGATTTATTATTTTTCTTTTTACATCAATTGGTATCAGAGGCTTGAGATATATATACCATTATACCATCACAAACAACTACTGATCCAATTACGAAGCGTTTGGATCGATTGGAACAATTATTTGAGACTCAAAGAAGACCTGATAGAATGTATTGACAAAATAATACAACAAAGTCTACAAGATTTATTTAGTAGATTGCAATAGGAGGAAGAAGAATGTAAAAAGGTAAATTTAAATGCGAAAATGTGGACAATAACCCTAGAGTACTACACAAAATTTCGACAATCAATTATGAAGAAAAATAAGTGCTAGTTGCGGTGCGTGAAATACCAACCCTTGAGCTCAAAGGAGAAATCAATATTAAGTTTAGTATTGCAAAGTTCCTCTACAAGCCAGTATCAAGTATATGGTTAATTGTTTCATTGAAGAACAGATACTTAGGCAAATGGAGGGACTCCATCACAAATTACTAAAAAGGCCTCTAATGGATATGATAGATTCATAAAGCTCGAGGTGGAGCTTTTTTTTTTTTTTTTTAGGAGATTGAAATTTAAGTTTGAAATTCTTTTTTTTTTTGGTTTTCTTTAAGGTTATTTTTGTCTTTTTTAGTTATAGAGAACTGCTGAGTAGAATTGATAGTGTATGATTTTTAAAAGGTAAAAAGGTTAGGATTTAATTAAGGTTTTTTAGGGAATAAGTTAGATTTTATGTTTATTTTCTATGTAACTAATAGATTAGAAATAAAATAGATAAGAGAACAATAATTTGGATCTTAGTACCTGAGAGAGCATATAATCTCTCAAATTTTTAATTTTATCTTTCCTTTCTCTGATTTGTTCATTTTTGCCTCTCCTTCTGTACATCAGTTTATATCACAAATTTGTAACCTATATATTGCATTATGTACTTCCTTTCGCTCTATTTCGTTCTTTTTAGTAGCTTTGAGTTAGTCGTGATAGAATTTTCCAACATATTTCAGAACGCCTAAAGTGCCCCTGTGTGAAAGATCATGTTTCAAACATGGAGTTCTTATATGTTTTGTGGTTCAATCATTTCTGGCTCATGCACATTGATATATTGCAGTCAAAGTGCTATTATGTATATCGGAGATTTTCAAGGATATGCGATTGATATTTCTTCCCTTTCTAATGCATTTGTATTGTGATTTTTGTGATGATTGCGTATTTGAATGAAAAATTATCTTGTGTATTGATATTTGACTATAGAGCCATTCTGTACACTAGTAGTTACATTTGGCTATGGAGTCGGTCTATGCTAGCCAATTGCATGTGCTCCGCATGGGGTTTGCAAGCGTGCTAAGGATGAAATAGCTACATTTTAATAGGAAGATGTTATATTATGCAAGACAAAGGATGTGCAATATACAATAGTCAAAGGAAGTGGAATATTATACATGGCATTAGTGAAGATAAGAGAGCGAGCGAGGAGGGTACTAATAATTATAAACATATGTACATAATGGATGAGCTAGAGACGGTGAAGGAGATTGATGTCCATGTGAGGAATCTTGTTTCAGAGCTGCTTTTAACTGTACTATGCAATATTAATGATCTAGCTTTCTTGAAAATGCAAAAATTAAATGATATTAATAAGTAGGAGGAGTTGGTCATAATATTAATCATTTATAAGATTATGAATTAAAGAATGGTCAACAAATAGAAAGCAAACATAACTATTCAAATGAGGGGGTTGATTTCTATGCTTAAACGTAGCTATTCAAAAGAGGGGCTTGATTTCTATGCAAGCATAATAAGATACATCACGAAATATGGATTATAAATATTGAGTTGATAGTAGTAAATTAGTAATGACGATAATAAAAATCATTGTATATAATTTTTGATAATCATAACTACCCACATGTATTTTTTTGATAATCACAACTATTCAAATAACATGAAAACATATTAATGAGGGAGAGAGAGAGAGTGCAATTAGATAGTTCATGGAAGTTATTGAAAAAATGTCCATCCTTCTATCTCTCTCTCTCTGGTAGATGTACATGCCTTTATAATGTTGTATTAAGCAAACCTATTTATTGTTAATACTTTAATTAGATAGATACCCAGTACAGAATTGTGCATTTTATTCCCAAAATACAGAATCACAATAAATCTACTTCCCATAATAAATTTGTGGATAGCATGGATAGCATTATCAAAACTAATATGCTTTTGATAGCCTTGCATTACAGTGTTTAACGCTGTTTCATGTGGAATAAAGTTCATGTTCATCATGGGGCAGATCTGTAGTAACTTAAACCCTATAAATAGTATCAAGAAATGTGGGCTTAAGCAAATTACATCTTGTTACAGATATTCATCCAAACCTGCACATGCAAAAACCTACATATAGAGTAAGTCATATTACTATTTGGGTAATGCATGAGAGAGAGATCAAGAGATAGAGAGAACACATAATTCCAAAACATAGGTAGGTTTTCTAAATGTATAGACAAAAGAGTAGACATAGCTAGGTTGTATTTGGATATTTAAATTTGTAGACAAAATAGAAAACATAGCTAGACTCCATTTGGAAATTTATGTAACAAATAGGCATTAAGGTCTCTATCAATATTTGACAGCGATGGAAAATGAAAATAAGGAATTGATTTAAAGTTTAGTTCTACTACCTTTTGAGTAAGTATTCCCTACATGTAACAAATTATATAATGAGTTGAAAGCTGCATATAGTGGACTATAGACAATGATCGTGTTATTTTGGATTTAATAAACATCAATATCAAGAACAAGTCTCATGCAATTTGAGGAGTGTATAAATTCGAGACTCTTTGTTAGGAAAATCTAACAAAATGGATTTCGATGAATATAACATAGTAATAAGTGACTAAAAGAAGCATCGTCAATATGATCATATGGAAGCAATCAATCATCAAATATAGTTTGCTGTTAATTGTTAGAGAGATGGTCTAGATAGGTAATGGAATTTTGTGCTATTCTACCATTCACTATTATAGTGATAGTCACATTCTGATACAAATTGCATCCAAGATTTATATGTTTTATTTTTATTCTTTATTTATTGTTGGGATTGAATTTTAGGGATATTCAAATAGGAGTTAAAACTGGATTTTTATTTTATTCAAGTTGGATTTCTATGTTCATAGGATTCCTTGATCCAATTTTGGTAGAATTGTTAGATAATTAGAAATAGAATGATGGGAGAGGGTTGATCACCTGAGGAGTAGAAAAATTTCCTAGAAAAGAAGATTTATAAGAGAAAATAGGAAAGTTAAGAAAGAAGATTATTTGCTTGATTCAAAAAGATTTATGTGGGATATGGATGGGGAGTTAAAGATTTAAAAAAGAGTTTTATGAGAGAGAGTTTTTCATGGGAGTACAGATCTAAGGAAAGATTTGATGGGGGAGAGCTTCACATAAAAAGGAGATGAGCTAGAGGGAAAAAAATGTTAGGGAGAGAGAGGAAGAGATTAACGTGGGGAGAGAGAGAGTGTGTGTTTTTTTTTGGGCTTTTTTATTTATTTTTAATTGATTTGTATTTAAGGTAGAACTTTCCCTTTAACAAAATACTTGATATTTTTTTAGAGATAATTTGTTTATAAATGAAGAAAGATAGCTTCTTCTTCTCCATGACTTGATTTATAACTATGTATTTCCCCTCCATTTTTGATGAATTGTCAGAGCATGGTCCGAAAAAGGTTAACGACTACGATGGATGATTGTGGAGGTCACAATCATAGGAATGTCGAGCATGACCAAATACACAAGAAAATCGACAATTTGACGGAGATCATTGAAAAGTTGTTGCAAAAAGAAAGACTACAACAACGCACATCAAACAAGATGAGATCTATAGTATTAGATCCATATTGTGTGAGTTCTAATGGAGATTGGCGTAGATCAGATCGCTAGTTTGAGTATGAATGACCTGATGTTATGCTTAATCGCAATTATGCACGATGGCATTGACGGGAGCATGAATGTAGAGAAAAGGTGGACGACTGACAACCCCAAAGCATATATCATTGGCATAGGGGAGTAGATCAAAATCAGTATCAAGACGAGCAAAGAAAAAATTTTCCTGCATTCAGATTGACTCCTAGAGTTGGAGCATCCCAAGCTAGGAGACTAACGCCTCCAACTCGAGAAGTTGTTGTCCCTACAACACAACCAGAACATCCACACATAAACAAACAAAAGTATGTGATCAAAGAAATCCCTAAATTTGTCATTAGAGAGTTTGATACATTAGAAGGTACAAAAGGCCCTAAATCTAATGAGAAAAGAGTAGATGTAATTGGAGATCAATCTGCTGAAAAAGAAGAGATAATTAGGGATATGATTAGTACTTTTGTTTATGAAAGTATGGAGGATTCTAAATCTGATAGTGAAGAAATTCAACATTGTATTGATCAGAGGGAAATGTTGACTTTTAACATTATGTCTGTTGAAGACAATGTTGGATTTTTAAATGATTCCCTCCTAGTGAACATGGAAGAGCAACCCATGACTATAATAAAATTGGATTTGGGATTGGATGAGAAAACAAAGATAGTGGTTTATGATTAAACCAAAGTTTTGATGGTTAGACATGAACCATCTTTGTTACCGATGAGCGATAGGATTCTACCTAAATCTTCTAAAGAGGGGGGTGTTGCTCAATTCCGAATCCAACTTCCGATCGCATGTAGTGGAGATGATGAAAATTATGGTATGAATATGGAGAGTCGTGACTGGTTGTCTGTTTCGAAAAAGCCTAATTATGATGTGTGGAATGGTTGTAATGAATTCGGATGGTTCAGTTGTTTATTGAAACCATTTCAAAATTGGTATGAAATCTTTGAAATATGGTTTCAACAACATTATTTTGTGTGGTATCTGCTTATTAATGTTGCTGATTTGGGATTTTCAAGAGATGTGGGGATGATAATTTACGGTGGGACTATGCCGATGTTTGGTCAATGCACTAGAATTAGAGTTGATGTTACTTACAAGGAAGAGAAGCCCCATTGTTGACCATGGAAATCATGTGATGATGTTTGGTTCATGAAAGAAGTTATTAATTTGTTTGAAGATTGAAAAGACAAACCAAGTTATTATACTTATACAAGAAGAGAAGAGTAATCTCTTTGACAACTTTGTTGGAACTGAATAAACCTTATATGGCCCTACAAGGGAAGGAACTGGTTTCACAATCAAAGTCTTGATATCCATGAGAAAGAACATGAAAGGTGCTTATGTAGATATTGAGAAAATTATTGCAAGAGACAATGATCTGGCTACTGTAGAGATAACATCTCCATGTGCCATGCATGTTTTGAAAATTTCTCTTGATGTGTTAAAATTTTTCATTGGAGAAGCATGTCAGGTTAGGCACGATCGTATAAGTTTTAAGCATCTACTTTTTGGTTTGCAATGTGAATGGGAAGGGTTTATTGGATGTGTGCTTGAAGCCCTTGGTGTTGATCGACAAAGTATTTGTATAGATGTCAGTTGTATGGTTGAAGAATGCATGGAAGTTATTGATGCTAACTTTCAAGGGGAAGTACAGAAACTCACACAGTTTTTCTCTTTTATTATTCTCCACAAAACATGGGCTTAATAATTGCTAAAACCAAAGATGGTCATGTGGTTTTTATACTATTATAGGGAACATCTCCTCTAGAAATTACACAAGGAAATTCATCCATTACCAAGCTTTCTAAGACGATTGATGTGATAGTTGGCTACACAGGCTTTAGCAAAACCATGTCAGCTACCTTGAAAGATGCATGTCTTGATAGTAATGTCTGCCTCGTGGGAATGGGATACAATGAAATGATGAGGATTATGCCAAATCTATAACAGGAGTTGCAACCTTCTAAGTAAATTGATAAACTAAAACTCAAGGCATAGTTATCACATGAGTTCAAAACAATGAAAAGCCTCAGAAGAAGAAAGCCAGTTGGAAGAAAGATATTTCTTTCATAAGGAATCCATGGGCTGATAAAATTAGTCGCAGAACATATTCAGTGCGCCCATATATGAATGTGTTCGGATGTTTGTCCTGGAATTGGCTAGGTAGATGGAGATTTTATTCATTTTTTAAAGAGTTCATTCTCATGTCTTATAAAGAAGAACTACGTGGAGATGTAGGGCTTCACCATCAAATAACGAAGGACGATGAAGATACAAATTGCATCCAAGATATTTATTGTTTTATTTTTATTTTTTATTTATTGTTGGGACTGAATTTTAGGGATATTCATATAGGGGTTAAAAAAGGATTTCTATTTTATATGGGATGGATTTCCTACTTTGTAAGATTCCATGATCCTATTTTGGTAAGATTGTTAGATAATTAGAAAGAGAAAGATGGGAGTGGGTTGTTCATGTGAGTGGTGCGAAGTTTATTAGAAAAGATGATCTATGAAAGAAAGTAAGAAAATTTAGAAAGAAGTTGATTTGCTTGATCTAGAGAGATTTATGAAGGATATTGATTGGTAGTTAAATATTTAAAAGAGATTTTTATGGGAGTGAAGATATAAGGAAAAATATTTGATGGAGGAGAGGAGATGAGCCATACAGAGAAAATTGTGAGGGAGATAGAGGAAGTTATTAACGTGAGAGAGAGAGAGAGAGTTGTTTTTGCTTTTTTATTTCTTTTTAATTGGTTTGCATTTAAGGTGGAACTTTTCCCTTAAAAAAAATGACTTGATATTTATCCAGAGAGAATTTGTTTATAAATGAAGAAAGATAGATTTTTCTTCTCCATGGCTTAATTTACAACCATATTTTCCCTTCCATTATTGTTGAATTTTTGCTTGTTTAAGATCGAAAGAAAGCCGGATTTAATTTCCCGGATTCCTTTTGCATCACATTCTGGCAACAACCTACATATAAACATGACTTAATTCATCAAGTAGTAGTGATAAAGAATATTGAGTATACCATACATTTAATCAGGGAAAGGAAAGCAGGTGTTATAGTTTCCTTATAAAAGTTAAAATTAGTTGTAAGATACAAAAGCAAGAAGTTAAAGGTGCATGAAACTTATGACTTCTTCCCGCAAGCACAACGCTTAAATTATAGAAGCAAAACACAGTTTTCACCAGGAGAATATCAATACCCAAATTCAAATATAACATTTGTTAAGTATTATCTCCCAAACTAATTCAATAGAAGTCGTGATTTATCAGTCTCCCTTGTGGAGGCTCATGATTGGCCTATAGAAGCTTGCCAAGATATACATAGACTACAAGGTTGCAAGGTTGTTGTAGATTTCAGCTGTACATAAATATACATAGACTGCAAGGTTGCAAGGTTGTTGTAGATTTCAGCCGTACATAGACAGCAAGGTTGCATGGTTGTTGTAGATTTCAGATGTATATCAATGGGGTCTTCTCTCAATAAACACGCATGTATATGCATGCAATGCCATATGAGTGATGTATTTAAAACTTGGGAAAGTTTTTCAAACACTGATCTACCCAAGAAATAAAGTTTGTCAAATGCTAATAATGCAGAGCAAACAGGGTTTAAAGCATCCTTATATCATAATTTAGCAAAATCTCAATTGAAAAATATAAGTTGTAGTGTAGGTTGCATATGCTAGGTAAACAACTTATATTGGTTTTTGCATATTTCACAGGCCACATAGTGCATAGAGCATTCACAAAAATCTAATGGGTGGTGAGAAATATATAGATTGTTGGATGAACTGCTTTTAAAAATCCAATGAAGTTGGGAGAGTTAGAAAGAGGGGAAGGAAAGTTGGATGTATAATTTGTTTATCAGAATTAAAATTAGTAAGATGCAAAAGCAGGAAGTTGATACACAATCACAAATTTCATAGAGGTCTGTATATGCAAATAATACTATACTTAAAGACGGACACCACAAACATAAGTAATGCCATGAATGTTGTGCAACAATGTGAAAGTGGGTAATATGTGCAAGAGAGAGAGAGAGAAAGATTTATGAACTGACATGTTGTTGATGATAATACATGCTCCATTGGCGTTGCCTTCAACCTTCAGTAGCTACTAAACATTTATCAAAATATCAACGTTCAAATCAGTTTGGTCAAGCAAGAGTTGTAGATAAGATTTGACTCATTAAGAATAGTTTGTCATCTTTTGTTCATATTTCTTTATTCTTCCATCTTATTTCTCTAAAAGATGAATGTGTATTGTCTAAAATAATAAGATTCATCAAATAAAAATAATAATAAAATAAAATAAAGCTATAATATTGGTTTACTTGATTGTTGTGATTGTGCTTCTTGTTCAACATGTGTGTGGAGGGAAGACAATAGTGAATATAAACTTGTCAGGTACAATTTTATACACATAATCACCTTAAAAAAGCGCATTCACAGATGCCCATAATCTCTTTGTTGATGCCAAAAGGGGTACTATCCAAAATATAACATATATACATAGATTAACAGGGATGTTAATATTTTATGCACAACTTTTACTTCCTTGGATTCAGAGTTTTCTTCTTGTTGTATAGGTTGGTTGATTGCTTGAAGTTCATTGTGTTCGGAAAGTAATCGAGTGACCAGCCTATTAGGTTCAAATTTTCTTGGGTTGTTGGGGGTAGAGCGTTTGATGATGCCATGTATGTTTTGGTCATTTAAACTTGCTAAAGAAGTTGAAGTGCCCTCTTTTTCTTTTCTCTGTTGATGAAAAATAATTGTGGTCACATAAATTTGAGAGACCAAGTAGAGTTGAAGTGGAATAATGGATATACGTTCATCTCAATGTTCCAAATTTCATCAGCAGTAACTGTCTATTGAACATTATTGCTCTTAGAAATAAATTTTATTGGTATTCAATGATGAGTTCCACAATAAACCTAAATATGCATGCAATATATCTGTAATGAGTAATCGTGAATGGAATTGATTTTTGTTGTTGTTGTTATGTGTGTGTACAAACTGATTTTCGTAGTTACCTTTTGCTTGGCTTTTCATTGAAGAGATAGCAAGAAGAGCATTGAAATCCTGTTGTTGTGAAAGCAGGGGTAGCTTTTGTGCATCTTCTGCAACCCTCATATCTTGAGTTGCTTGTTTCTTCTATTGCAATTATTCTTCCATTTACATCAACAAATATGGGTCCACTCTTCATAATACAATGATATGGAATAAAGCAAGGTTTAAAAAATTGATCGGTGACTCGTATTGGCCTCACCCATACCCATATCGGATCGGAGTATCGATGGATCAGATCAGAGAATCAGCGGAATTGACAATTTTTGTCTCAAATTGTTTTAAAAAAATCACTATAAATATCTAAAAGTAGTGTTCTTTTTGTTTCTAAAAGTAATTAGGAGTGATGTATTATGTACTACCATTACTTTGTAAAAATAGGTGAATACTGAGACGTTGTTTTTGAATCTGAATGTCTGTATAATTATTAATTATAATATAATATTATAATATTGCATCAAAATAAATTAATAATATTAAAAAACATTTCCATATTATAAGATTATAAATAATAATTTTCCATATAAATATTTATTAATTCACTTTATTCATCCAAAATTATGACAACCTAACTAACTATTCTATTATATAATGAAATTAAAATTGTTGGTTTATATATTATAATTATTTTATTATACAAATAAGATCAAATCTAAAATGTCTTATTATATCATCTAAATTTAAAAACTATTATTTACAACTATAAAAAAAATAATACATTACATAATTTATAATGTAAATAAATTAATAAATAAAATACAAGATTTGTTACCGATGTGTAATTATTAATTATAATATTATAATAAATGTGATTAAAAAATTATTAGAAAATGCTTCCATAGCATATGAGTAAAAATAAAATAAAACCCCCAATAAAATTTAATGTTGATATTAAAAAATTCAAAAAATATTTACCCAAAAAAATGAAAAATAAAGATATCAAAATTCAAAAAATAAAAATGCCTATTGGCAACATGCACATTAGCTATATATATAAAAAAAGGTAATAAAACCTACCAAAAGTACCATTTTACTAATAAATAACAAAAAAAATTATAAGCAATTTGTTTAATTTCGCATGCTAATTAATTCATTTAATTAAAAAATATGTTGATGAGACTCATTTAATAAGACACGCTAATTTGGAAATATGACACACTAAGATTTATAAATTAATTGACACACTCATTAATATGACACACTAAGGTTCCTAAATTGAATGGCATGCTAAGGCTTCAATGTCACGTTAAGGTTTATCATATGATGCTCATTTAAGATGCACATGCTAAGGTTTACCATATGTAACTCATTTAGGGTGCATGCTCATTTAAGATGCACGATGCATGCTAATTTAATGCGGTTGACTAGTCTGCTCAAAGAAAGGGACAAAAAGTAGTCCCACATTGAAAATATTGGGAATGTTAAGCTAGTAATAGACACTTGCATACGGTCAGGGATTGGATTCCTGATTGCTACAAGGTCCTTTGCGAGGACTGTCATTTTATTGACATGCTACTTCACTCAGTCCGATTATTTCATTATGCAAGAATTACATTTTTCTAATAACAATTGCACATGGGTCTCAGAAGTGGTCTCATACTTTTCAGATAGGGCACTCAACATACTTTGAACTGTGGTGTGATCCTCAAAGACTCTAATTAAATCATCTTCCATAAAACTCAACAGAGAAGTCCTAGCTACTTTGTCATCTTCTAACTATTTTTCAAGTTATCTTCTGGCTTGACCATTGGCATTAGGTTCTAAAATTGTGGTTTTGTATCTAGAACATAGTCCGTCCTATATTGGAAGATAATATATCCAATTTTTCTTTTCCACATAGAAAAATTGGTTCCATTCAGTTTTCAAGTTTTGATAATTCTGACATAACTAGCCTAGATGCTATTTTAAATTTTAGATAATACCTAAAGGTTCAAAAAATTCACTTGTGTTTAAGAACAGGGTTGTCTGCTAGTCAAATCAATAGGTTGCCAACTCTCAGTGGGCTGCAACCTCAAAGAAGAATTTTCTTGAGCAGTTGATGTTTGCACTGTTATGATGCAGTAAACTAAAGAAGTAAGGCAATAAAACTATTTTATGCAATTCTTACATAAGAATAATTTTCATAATATATGAATATGTTTTAGCACGAGCGAGAGAGAGAGAGAGAGAGAGAGAGAGAGAGAGAGAGAGAGAGAGAGAGAGAGAGAGAGAGAATCTACAATGATATTCAATATTCACAACAAAAAATATGGCATAACATAATCACAAAAATTGAATTCACTAAATCATGATCATGAAATTTTCTCACTTAAAGAGACCAAAGCATGGGATAATTATATATGGCAATGACCATTACAATGCAAATAAAATATTTAGAAAATCCCTAAATTATAAGCCACAAAAACTGCATGCAATTGATATGTTGACCTTTACTCGAATAGTTGTTGTGTGCATAGCAATTTTCAATAATCCAATAAAAATATGCACTAATTTTCAGCAACAAAAGATGGAAGAAGGAAGATGTAAGCCGACTGATTTTCAACAGTCCATGGTCAATAAAGAGTATATACCAGTAAGAAAATTTATGTCATATCCAACTTTCCAAGTAGGGAAAAACACCATTAATGATCATAGTTACAACAACTGATGGCAAGGCATACAAGAAAACATGCAAAAACTTGTTTAATATTTAGATTCTCACTACCAAAGAAAAGCAAGTATGGGTACTCAGCTACCGTGCATAGAGTATTAGAATTTGGGCCGTCTTTACATTTTTTTTTTTTTAGTTACTGATTTTCGGCAATAGTTATGTATCTCTTTGTCTCTCTCTAAAATTTCAGCAACATCTATATTTTTCTCTCTCTAAAATTACATCAATTTCCAAGAGTTCTAAAATTACAGCAGCTTCCAAGAGAGAAATTTAGAGAGAAGACCTTAGAGCTTTGGATTGGTTCAAAGTTTTTCTTTCTCCTTTCAATACTGATGATTTAGTTGAAAGGAAATTATGTATAAATCCAATGTGTAATAAACAAATTACAAAAAGGAAGATAAGCACAAATATCTTAAAGAGAGAATACTGATAGTTTCGTTTAAAGGGAATTACATATATATCCAATGCATAACAAATAAACTAAAAAAAAAAAACAAGATAACCAGAGAATATCTTAGAGAGAGAATACGGTTTCTTTGAGAAGCCTTAAATTTGCTAGGAAGGTTGTGTTCACCTATTTGGGTTTAAAAAGTCAACATGATAAAGGATCATGAAAGAGAAAAGGAGAATGGAGTTAAAAATTCTAGACTATTAAATTTAAGGTTGGAAAAAATTTACAGCAAGATCTACAGGAATAACAAAGCACAATATCAAAGTTATTATAAATTAAACTTAAGAAAAATAAGATATAAACAACAACAAAAACGATAGATAGAACTTGGGATCTGTGGGTTGTGGACCCACCACACTTCCACAACCTTGCTCTGATACCAATGTTGAAAATTTTGAGGGGAAGAGATGAACCCACCAAAGTTCTAGGAATCAAAGGCAATGTCGTAAGAATGTAGATCGCAGAAGATCGCAGAGATCAAGTTTTACCAGAACAATTGAGAACTCGGTATTTTCTCTGTGTTCTTCTCCATAGCCATGAAATCCTTCTTAAAGAGGGATGGGAGGAAGACCGTTCTCCAACGTTCGGCTTTCTTCTTGAAATCTTTAAGAAAAGTGGCCCGCTTTTCTTGAGAGGTAGGTAATTATATTCTATCCATTGGATAAAGGGATTTTCTCTCTCTATGAAGCACTTTTTTATTGATAACTATTAAAATATATGATACAGATAAAGAGAGAGAAATATGACATGTTTGAGAGGCCCATGGCCACCCATACATACCAACAGAATCGTGGTTTCAATACTGGAAATATTTGTGATAGCCTTAAATTATACTTTCATCTTTAATTATAAAATTTAAAGCCTAAAAAATAGTGTAGATCAAGCAGATATCTGAAAACTTGTAAATCTTGAAAATTGACGGTCCAAAAATCCACTACAAGATGTACTATTTCCAAAACTTGAAATCCATTTTTTTCTCATGCCCATGGATCTTGATGTTGAGATGATCAATTTGAGAATATTTGGGCATCAAAACAACCTCTTCTAGTTAAATTTTTGAGATGGGCTCTAATTTGATTGTTTAGAGCCTCTTCTTT
This sequence comes from Amborella trichopoda, assembly GCF_054954075.1. Classification (NCBI taxonomy): domain Eukaryota; kingdom Viridiplantae; phylum Streptophyta; class Magnoliopsida; order Amborellales; family Amborellaceae; genus Amborella; species Amborella trichopoda. Next base: position 44,592,915 of record NC_142341.1, on the reverse strand, counting down.
ATGTAAACTTTTTCCATAATCGATAGATGGTTGTCGGCGCTTGTTTAAGAGAGAAAAAAAAAAGTGTGACCTCACGTTGGACATATTAGCCTAAAGGTTTGTTTGACAAAACAGAATTAGAATATTCTAATTTTTGAAAATATAAATAAAAGCATTGCTTGGTTTTCATATATCTTAATTATATATTAGCCTGATATGTATCTTTTTGTGCATGTTTGACTATCTACCTTTGTTTTAGAATTTTCTAAGATTTAAGATAGGTGACTGCTTGGAAGACAAAATCACAATAAATTAATGTTGTTTTATTAAGCACATATTTGATTTGTAACAAACTTATATTTTCTCTCGCTTTTAAAGATTATACTCATAAAAACTAAGAATAAAACCAATAATTTATAGAAGCACAATGCAATAGAGAAGAAGAGAGGGAGATCATTGGTGACATCCAACCTTTATTATGCGTAACATATTAAAATTACACGAGAGGAATAGAGGGAGGCCATTTGTTCTGAATTGAAAGTTCATTGGCATTCCGTAAAAGAAACTTGGGCCATTAGAAAATCAATATAGAGACATGATCCTAAACTAAGGTATTAATGAAGAAATTATTACTATTTTTTAAAAAAAAGATATCATCAACCAACCAATAGACTAGCTTCTTCTTCTGTTACAATAATCAGCCAACATATCATGTGCAATGCTATCTCACAATCGACTACCCGCGTCACGTGGATTATTTTCTTCTTCCAAATCCTCTGGTTGATGTACTCGTTATTGATTTTCCTTGTCATATTCCTCATAGAGCCAGTCATCACCTCCAGAATGTATACAAATAAAATTATGTAAGGAACATATAACAATAACTAACTCGACTTATTTTTTATTTGGGTATGCAGGTGGCCTTGAAAGCATATCAAACCATTTTTTAAGTACAACAAATATGCGCTCTATGGCATTTCTTAGACAAGAATGTCTCATATTGAATAACTCCTTGTAGTCTTGTGGAGCACTTTGTCCGCCACCATATTCTTTGAGGTGGTAACGAACTCCACGACACGGGGCAATAAAATTTGGGGTATTCTCATAACCTGCATCGATTAAGTAGGATTTACCTAGCTTATTTGAAAAGATAAAAATGATTAGTGGCATATTTACAAAAATATTTGTAATTAACTCATAAGTTAGAAGTACCTTGGGGAACATGGAAGCCATTTTGTAAAGTTATTTGGAGAACTGTAGAATCAGCAGCAGAACCCTCCTACCCTGCATAGACATATGTGAATAAAAGATTGAATAAACATATTGCTATAACATTCTGAGAAAGAAACCCTTTCTGATTGCGATATGGGGCTTGGTTCTCAGCATCAATAGTCACAGGGATGTGAGTTCCATCAATTGCTTCAATGCAGTCTTTCGTAAAATAAAATTTTGGTGAGATACTAATAATAATAAATATAATTTTAAAAATATTGTTATATAAATTGTACCTTGAAGAAAGAGAAGTAAATGTCGCTACAACAGATCTCTGGAGGAGTATTTGTTGATGAGAGGCACATGTAGTGAGGTGCTAATATACACATAGCTTGAAGAACACGTCCAAAGTACCAACTAACTGCTTGACAAGAGTGTTGGAATCGTTCTTGTATTATGCAATTGCCAGAGATATGAGCTATGCTATATAGAATCATTCTCACTTGTTCCTCGATACTAATGTACTTAGAATCTTGGATGAGACTTTCCCTTCATAACGTATTACAAAGATTCTTAAGGACGTGTTGCTCCATACGAAGATTGTCCTTACAACGGATAGGACGTTCATTTAGCAACTCCTACATATATTTAGTGCATTGGAGACTAGATGTTCAACAAGGAATCTTTTCTAAATACATTATATGGTACCATGCAACAGCAACAACAATAACCACTAGCATAGCCTCTTGTTGGCTTTCTTCTTTAGATTTGTAGTCCATGGATACAATTTATCAATTCTGACTTAAGTTCACCCTAATCAATAAATCATCTCATAAACATGGGACCGTTTTTGTAATAATTCAATAATGTTATTGTATAATAATGAGGACAAAACAAGAATTTGAATATTTCTAGCAAATCAATTACAAATGTAACTGACAAATCTCAAATCCAACTAATCACCAAATCATTATAAATAAAATTGAACCAATTTTGATGGTGTTCAAAATATTATGTTCATGCCATCTAGAAAATACCAACTTGGTTATACTATTCACTAATATTTTAGCGTAACCAAGCCTCACGAATTAATCCTTTTAGCTTCTTAAATGCAACTCTATTGTTTTCATCCTTCAAAATTTCTACTAGTTCCACCATCTCGTTTAAAGAAAATTCGTGTAACTCCTGCAATTCTTCTAAGCAAGGTCCATAAGAACATTCTTCTTTAGTAGCTTGCATCATTCTCTCTTGATCACAATTGGTGGTTCGCTCTATTATCTTATCAAAGGCATTTGCAATGCATCGGCCAGCACCCAAGCAACTCTTCCTTTTATCGTGAGGGGTGGTTGATATGGTGGTAGCCCATTGCAAGTTACTTTGAGAAACTCTGCAGTTCATTAATGTCATGTTCATTATGTAAATCAAGTGATAGTGGCATGAAATCAGGTGGGGAACATGGAGCCTCAGATTCATTTCAAGCTTGCCCCCTTTGCTGTGGTTAGATAGTTGATAATGTGACTCTTTCTTGTGCAGTAGTACCTATTAAAAGTTTGGGTCTTATGTAAGCATTGAAAATAAATAAAATAAAAGCCAGCCATATAGAAATACGTATTACAATCTACTTTTGAATATCTCAACCAGTTGTTTGTACAATGTAAAAAACTTAATTTTTATATTGTTTTGCTTCTGGGTTTGCCTGCATATCAAAATAGCCTTCATTGTTCATTATAAAAATTCTAAAACTTGAGTAACAGAAAGAAAAAAAAAATCAAAAATAACTAAATTTATACAAAATAAACTTATTTTGATATAATCTTCCCAAACTTGTTTTGGAGCGAACACAAGTTGCAATGCATCATTCCACCCAAATCCACTTTCTCCATGGAGTTTGTTGACCGTCTTATATTGTTTTAATAATTGGTTCTTACGACTCTTTAACTGTTGGACGGTGAAAGATGTATTTAAATTATTATTAAATTTGCACATAATAGTTATCCTACCTTCTTTAGTCCATCCAATATCATATCGTTTGCCAAGATTATGTTCATGTTTAAGAGCTTCAACCAAAAAAGCATTTCGTCCTTGTGTCTAGTCGGCCAAATTGTGGTTTTGGGATCCAGGAGCAATAGACGCCATATTTTTTACACCTAATTTTTTTTAATTTTCATTATGTCAAAAAACATATGAAAGCATTTGGTTATTAGACAATGTCAAGCATTACCATGCCAAGGAATCATCCAATATGCTTATCTACTGTGATCTAACTTAAAAAAAAAAATACAACATGCAAGCAGTCATACAACCATTAGAACCAGTGAACTAGACAAGAGAGAGACCAACCAACAGAATGTGAAGCAAAATGTGCATCTAACGCACCAAGACCATGGAGAGAATGAAGAAAAATATGTGGGTATCAAATTCTATGCACAAAGATAAGAGCTTTTTTTTTTTTTTTTTTTGGGCAAAAAGAAGCGACGCGATGAGGGAGGAGAAAATACGGCCATTAAAAACTGGCTACTCATTCACTCAAATAAAATCCAAATTAGTACATAATAGTAAAATTCATCATTCCAAAGCGAAGGCCCATGGATCAGCTCAGAGGAAAGACAAAGTGGATGCCTTTCCTAGATAGTACGATAGTTTTCCAATGGAACCAGGGCATCTAGTAACTTTCCCTTCTCTCTAAATAAGGCAAAAGTACTAGATCCTAGAGCCTGTATTTTGTAGGAACCCACAAAATTTGTAGGTGTATATATGAGAGAGAGACCAACCAACAGTAAAAGAAAAAAGGTTTCAACAGGAATATAAAAAAATGAACATGAATATAGAGAAAGAGAGTAATGAAGATGATTGTTGTAAGTTGAACAGCTGGGAGGACATAAGACTGGAATTGGCCTTGGTAACTCGTGAGGGAAGGGCTCATTTCCAACAGCAATGTACATGTTAAGGGAACTTAAGAAATGCAACGGTAACGGATATAAAATGCTAAAAATACTTAATCCACAAAAGTTAGCAAACTAGATTAGGCCCAACAAATAATACTTAGAATGCAAAATGACAGAGTACAAGTTCATTTGTTTGATCTGATTCCTTGTCTTGACGTCATGCATTTTAACAACATGAAAGCGATAATAGAAAATAGATGCAACCAAATTACACTAAAAAATTACAATCAAATTTCAAAAATTAAATTCAAGTAATCGCTATTACCATTCTAAAGGAGTATTGACATACCAACATTGCTATTTTTAAACAAAGAAGGCTTCAACATGGATACAAAAAATGATATAAAGAACTTACATGGTTTCAAAAATTTACAGATAAACTAACTCTTCCTCAGAGAGAGCGAGCAATTAACCTAGTTAATGTTATTTCAAAATAATAGAGAGAGAAAGAGAGAGCATACATTAACGCTTTCTAGAATTTCAAAGAAGCAACCATTAAACCCTTCATATCCTCACCTCAACCACCAAACTTAACCAAACTTATGCTAAATATGCAGAGAGAGAAAGATTTTAGATAAATAAAGATTTTACTGAAACAAAGAATAGCAGGGAACCAAGAAACGAGAGAGAGAGGTTTTGGGATAGAGAGAAGATTAGCTCGTATAAGTTTAGAAAGAGCGGCTAGCGATGGAGAAAAGGTAGATATAGCTCTCATGAGTTAGAGATCGAGAGTCAAAATGTGTTGAATCGGGGCGAAAAAAGTATTCACCTTCCACCGTAAATAAGTTTAGAGAGAGAGTCTAGCGATGGAGAGAGAAGGTAAAGATAGCTGTCATGAGTTAGAGATCGAGAGAAAGAATGTGTTGAATCGGGGAGAAAGAAGCATTCACCTTCCACCATAAATAAAGAGGAAGGAGGGTAAATTTTTGGCCTTAGAGAGTGTGAACCTTCTCAAGTCGAGTTAGCGTTTTTTCCAATTTTCTAAAATCCAAGTCAGACCTATTTTTCTTTAAGTTCAATACCTTGTAATATTCTCAAATATCCTAATATTGTGGGCTACCTAATATATTTCGTGGTATTGTTCGTGTTCTTCTAAGGTGGCTCCCGTCGAATGATATTTGGATGTAGAATTGCAATATTGCCCCCATGGATTTTTCTAAATGTTGAAAATGCCCTCCATTACTGTTCGTAATTTGCAACAAATTTGTATAATTTTAGGGGTTGTCATTTAGGGACAAGAAGGGACACGAATGACATTTGATTTAACGGGATGTTGACCAAGTGTTTCCAACTTAATTAGAGAAGTAATAAAGTGTGGATTTTAGACTTAAATACCAAATTACTTGCGCATTTTAAACTTTAGAGAGGTATACTAAATTTCTGCAGGTAAAAAGATTGTGTGTTCTTGCAGTGGCACATTGTACACTTGCTCCTACGTAGAAACTATGCTTGTTAAGGCGATGTATGTCACCTCAAAACTTTTGAAAATGATATTTATTGGTGATATCTAAGATCAATTTGAAAAATATTACCTGAAGCCCAATAGATAGTCAAAATGAAGGCCCACTCTAACACAAATACTGGATCGACCATTTGTCCATTTGATGGACGATCATATGTTTGTTTTTGATAGCTCAAAATCATTCTTGTTTAATATTGTAACTGTTGTGTGCGGAAGCTCTAAGATTTTTGGTAAATAAAGTACGAGAAAAAGAATCAATAAAAAACAAGCAATAAGCAGGAAAACTAAAGCAGGAAATAAATAACAAAAAAAGAACATCAGAATTTAAGTCGTTCATCACAATTGTGACTACATCCACGGACGGATTTAAGTGGCTCTTCACAATTGTGACTACATCCATGGGCGGATTTAAGTAGTTCTTCATAATTGTGACTATATCCATGAGCAGATTTAAGTGGTTTGTCACAATTGTGATTACATCCACGGGCGAAGACGATTGATGTTTTTCACTAAATCAAAGAAAAAAATTACTAGGCAACTTACTTGGAAACCTGAAACTCAATCTCTTACAAAGCCTTTTTCTCTACCGTTTTCGCTTTTTGCAAAACCCCCAAAAGTTTATTTCTATTTTTCTCTATTCACTTTCTATCTCTACAAGAGAGAACAAACCCAAAAGTGCACCTATGAATGGCCTACTTTTCTACACAGGCTTTCTCTCCCTAGAAAAACATCTTTTTATAGAGAGAATAAAGCCCCAAAAACAAGTATGTCAAACCAATCTCAACATTTCAAACTTTATCAACAAGAAACTTTATCCTTATTCATATGGACCTAAGGTTCTATCTTAATCCAAGTAAGACTTATCCATAAACTTAGATCCTAAATAATAGGCTCTGCCCAAATAATTAGAAAACCTAAATTAGAAAAAACCAATCCCTTAAAATCAAGGATTCATGAATTCAAGATGAATATCAACACTTCAATGTAAGATTACAGGTGAATTGCAAACTTTATTTGGGTGAGGTTTTATAAGGTGTCTACTTTATACTCTACATGTAAGATGTACCTCTAAATTTTATTGTAAGATGGAGTTTGGGTGCTGGAAACCTTAGAACGGCTTGAAATTTTTTGTTAAAACTCTAATTGTGATATTTTAAATTTCAAAAAATAATACATATCGAGTACATCTGTAAATACTAGAAAATCTAAAAAATAGATGGCCCAAATAACTTGTTTCATGATGCACTACCGCACCACCTTTAGGACTTGAATTCCTTTTTGTCTTTTTTACACATACATCTCGAGGCCACATGCATCTCAATGTTGAGATGATTAGTTAGCAGGTTTTCCAACTCTGAAACATGGTCATAATAAAATTTTAAAAAATAGTGCAGATCGAGTATATCTATAAATACTTAAAAATCTAAAAAATAGATGGTCCAAATAACTTGTTTCATGATGCACTACTTTTCGTATTTGAATTCTTTTTTCTTTTATTACACATACATCTCGATGGCACATGCATCTCGATGCTGAGATGATTAGTTGGCGGGCCTTCCCAACTTTGAAACACTCTTTTCTACTAAATTTTAAGGTGCACCTCACTTTTACAGTACAAAGTTACAACCTTATATAAACTTTTATACTTTAGAAAGGATCCCCCAAATATTGCTTGGTTGCCGTACGAGGATAGCGTGTGCTCGTGTGGGAAGACACTCATATTTTAAATACCCTCTCTCTATACTACAATGATTGGTGTGCTAGTTAAAATTGACCTTAACATTATCGTTAGTTGTAGTGAGGTAAAAAGTTATTCTCTTCATCATCATTCAAACTTTATCCTAATTATTTCGGGTCTAACTATATAAATTTCTATTCCTCTATTCTAACATATGTTCGAGATCCATAATAAGATGCGGTAGAGTTTTACATTGATGCCTACCTAACAACCCGCCTCGTTTACCTTGACCATACTGAAGCAAAAAGTGCCGGTAACAAAATACTTCTCTCCCTCTCTCCTCCTCTCTCTCTCTGGCTTTGGAGACGGGTGTTTCCATCCCCTTAGTTGACCCCATGAAAGTAGGATGTTTCATTCAATGACATCAATAGATGCCATGAATAAGACACAGGGCTTCAGATATATTTGTTGGAGGTGCGTATAAAACATGGGGGCTATCCATTCATATCAAAGAACCAATAGGAAACCAAAAGATGCTCCTCTCTATTCAACTACAGCTCCATAACCCATGATTTATGCATGTATAAGGGCTTCATCAATTAAACAAAATTAATCAAGACAGTTTCACTTATTGAAAGAGTTAATTAATAATAAGAGGCCTTTCTTATAGAGAAATTCACATTCAATTAATCAATAATATGAATGAGTCAAGGACTTTGTGGTTAGTTCGTTAAGCAAACCACATTATAAATACCACTTAGGCCTTTTTTATTAGTCTCACACACAATTCCATGATTAGTAGTGCCAAGCACAAATCTCGCTCTAGAGTCCAAATAAGAGCATTTTGGTTCAAAAGAAAAGCCCAAATCTTCTTTAGTCAAAGTCTCGAGAGTGTCTAGAGCGAGTGATTGGGGGGATTTTGGGTATTGTTCTCCACAAAAAGGTTAAAAACCATGGTGCTGGGTGGTAGTACTGCACAAGAAGCCAGTAAAAAATAAAGCCTTAAAGCCCCTTACTCCAAATAAATTGGACACAAATATCTTCCCATACCTTTAAAAAAAAATAAAAAATGAAGGTATGGGAAGGTATTTGTGTCAAATTTATTTGGAGAGCCCACCATTGTTTCAGCTGGCCCTGGGCTCAATAAGTTTATACTGCATAATGAAGGTAAGCTCTTTGAGTGTTGCTATCCAAAGAGTATAGAGAGCATTTTAGCGAAATGAGCCATACTTGTTTTGGTGGGAGACATGTTAGCAGCCCTCTTAGATGCGAAAATAGGTATCCAAAAGTTGCTATTAAATCCTAACTTATTATGCATTCTTTTGTTTTATATCTTCTTTTCTTTTTAGTGGGTTGTTGGTTTGAAATAAGTATTAAACAATCTAATAAAAGCATATTTTGCAGTACATTCTTTCCTTTGATTCTTTCTTTGATGTGGGCGACTGAATGAAATAAAACAAAAGAATGCATAATTAGAACATATGTAGGTATAATTGGCATTAGAAAGTGTTTTTCTTTTTTGTGTGGATAAATATCTAAAGCGATGCGTTCTAGCTTTCTTCTTTTTTTTCTTGTTTATTTATCTGGATATATATTTCTCCATGAATTCTCCCATTGAAGATGCAGGGTGGGGCTCGAGATAAGCCAGGGTTTCTCCCACGAAAGGCCATCCCATTCTACCTGGAGGAACTTTATGAAACTTTCTCTCTCATTTCATGGCTCTCCACATCAGAATAGCCACTGAGATTAAAGAGAAAAGGAGGAGAAAATGCTTAACTTTCTCCATGAAAAAAGAAAAAAAAAAAAAGAAATGGGGGGCTTTTATTCCCCTTATTTATTGCTCCAGACCTCCTCTTTTGTCCAAGAGTAAAATAACTGGAGAAAAAACCCATATAAATGGTAGATCTATTAATGAACTAATACCAATACGAAACCTAAAGAGTGGATGAAAATCTACAAGAGGCAAGTGCATATAAGTAGTTTATTGTCCGAGGATGGATTAATGGGGCGTGTATGGGTTGGGCCAGCCTTGAGTCGAGTGCATCCAGGGTCCCTATGAGGCTGGTCTAAACTCTGCAGTACTTGGGCGCGGTCGAGAGGGCCCTGCCCCCTTCCTCGGCCCTGGCACAGACCTGGCTGGGCTAAGGCTCGCTCTGTTGTGGCTTTGGCCTAGGTCTCATGACTCTAACATAGTGGGCTCGGTCGAGAGGGCCCTGCCCCTTTCCCCGGCCCTGGCACAGACCTGGCTGGGCTAGGCTCGCTCTGTTGTGGCTTTGGCCTAGGTCTGACCTAGCCTGTTGCCAGCTATGGGCGCTTTTTAGGAGATCAGCCCAAACTGCCCACAGGAAATTATAGAACCGCTAAAAACCTGGGGACTAGTTTGATCGGAATATTTGCGGATACTGTTCAATTGCTCCCATGGATCAGATGATGATGGAAAGTTTATGAAAAAATCACTTACAACTATTGAATTTTTTTTTTTTTAAATCTCACATAACTTAAAACTTAGTTCGAAGAACTAAAACTCTTCCCATTGTTGAAATTGTTCCCCTAGTGGATGAAGATATTTTGCAAAATCTGAAAAAAAAAAAACAAAAAAAATCCATTTAAATTTCATTTTTTTTACAACAATAAAATTATGGAAAATTTACCTATAAAAAAATAAAAATATGGACAAAATTTTACGACTGTAAGCAATAATTCTTTAAAATGTAATTCCATATACACTACTAAAGTTGGGGCATGTCTAAAGGACTGTTAAGGTTTTTTTTGGAATAGACTATGAAATTATTATGCTCTGTGTGATTTTTAGTTTTTTTGTTAATTGTTTGGTACATACTTTTTCTTATATATAATGTTATAATGTTTACATTTATTTGTAGTTATTATATACAATTTTTGGGAAATTTTTAAAGAGATAAACTTATATGTGGAATAAATAACTTTGAGGGAGCATAGCATACGTGCTCAATTGCTTAGTTTATTTAAGAAAATTTTATTAGGAACACTATCAAACGGCATATAATCTATTAAGTTTTATTGAAACAGTAAATTATCAGTCCAAGAAATCCAAACAAACCCTTGGTGTACATAGAACTTGTGATTAGGTTTGCGTCAGTCTTTCGAGGCCTATCCATTTCAAATTTTTTTGCCTATTTGAAGGTACAACACGTGGTTGGATTTGCATTGGACCTTGAAATCGATCTATTGCTTTTAGGAAAAAGTTTATATAAAGGCAAGGTTTAAACAATCAATTCAGGCGCACCTCAAAAATTTCACTGCAAGAGATTGTTTCGATGCTCAAAAATCCTTAAATTGATCATGTCAACCTCAAGGTGCATAGGCATGAGAGAAAATGGATATCAAGTCTTGAAAATAATACATCTTGTAAAACCTCAAGATGTATGGACATAAGAAAAAAATGGATATCAAGTCTTGAAAATAGTGCATCTTGTAATACATTTTTGGACCATCAATTTTCAAGATTTTCAAGCTTTCATAGATTTGCTCTATTTACACTATTTTTGAAGTTTAACATTTTATAATTAGAGATAAAAATAAATTTTCAGGCAATCATAAAGATTTCTAGTATTGAAATATCATTCCACACTATTTGAAAGGGCAACTCAGTTTGATTCTTAAATATAAGGCTTAATCTAGTTCTCTTGAAAAGTTGCAAATATCAAAGTATTCGCAGAATATTATGAAAAGTCCATTGCATCAACTTGTTTGAACCGAATGGTGGGGTGCTAGTGGCAAGGGTAAAAAACTTCGACTCACCGAGATTAGCCGATTTTTACATTTTATTATTTAGTGGTTTTTTTCCATGGTCAAATCTATCGACCCGAATTAGTTTGGCCAATTTTGCTATTAATCGAACAATATAGTGAATCATAAGAATAGGGTTTGGGCTCAGCTACCGCTATCAATTGCCAGGAGAAGCAGTAGTAGCAGTCATCTCTTCCTCTGCCTATCAATAGCTCCCTCTTTGAACAAAGCTTGTTGGGTTTATATGACCTTTAAAAGCCTTATGAGTGCTTGTAAAATTAAATGATATAGTGAAACATGAACTCAGTGGAGGTGTGGTCCCTCGTAGACATATTAAGCAAACGATGTTTGCTGATACCGGACTATGATTGATGATCTAGGCCAGTCGGTTAGGAAAAACTCATGTTACCTGGGCATAAAGAACAAACCGAGAAGGGTTCTAATGGGTTAGCCTTTGATGAGGTCATGAGTGAGCCGAGGGATTGTGTGACCCTTGTGTATGATGATGGTCTACAGAGACAGGAGCCAAATCCTCATCCAAGTACCATCATATGGCATGCATATCAATAGATCGTTCGAGAAAATCAGAAATCCACCTTTTAGGGTGAAGCGTATGCATGTGCGAGAGATACCCCTATGTGCCATAGAGCTGTGCTCGTATCAGGTCTTGGTGACCTTGACTCGTCTCTAGGGGAGGACCTGTAATCCACAGGCTAGGATTGTGACCCCTTGGCTCATCGGTTAGACTCTGGTGACCCACTAATGAGCCTTTGCTTGGGCCGTGGGTCATGGGAAACACTGGGTCAGTCTGATAAAACAAGTGTGATCCGTAGTCCACAGTTGAAGCTGGAATGCCCCATGATTGTTGATTCAATTTTTAAACCATATGGATCATTTTCCCATCAAATTTTTAATCGTGTTTGTTTTATGATAATAATTATTTTAGCATTATTATTTGAATGTTTATGAACTACTGTATATTTTATTTATAATTTTTAGATTTATAAAATTAAAGATGTTGATTTTACAATAGTATACATATTCAAATAAATATTAGAATTTTTTTTATTAATTCTAATGCATAAAAATATTATGGGGCCCCATTGTGCTTATGAGTCCACCACGTTTCTAGAAGGTGGGGCCCATATGTGCCTCCCATAGGTGGCATGCCCCACCCCTTGGATTCCTTTTATTAAATTTTGATAATGTTGAATTGTCACGTGTGGTCAAATATGACTTGGACCATATATTGACTTAATATGGAAGTAAATATTGACTTAATCTATCTTTGATAGATTTTATGGAAAATATGAATAGAGATGTGCTATTTTATAGAATGCACAATATATAATTAAGATTAATTTGACTTATTTTCTATTGATGGGAAAATGATTTAGAAAAGGGGGATAATGGTTCACACACCTTCCATAATGTTGATGGTCCATCTATGGAATGAATGACTCAAATCTCTCACCCCACAAATCACCTTAATCAACGATTCACATTCAATCTCACTAGAAGAGGCAAACTATGGGAAACCCTAAGAAACCTTAATCTCAAATTTTCTCTATAAATAGGGGTGTTCCCCCTATTCTCTACATATAACCTCTCTCTTCTCTCCCACATCTCTCTCTTTCTTTCTCTCGCTGTGGGGGCACGCCCCACTCTCTCTCTCCTCTCCCCCTCTCTACACCTTCTCTCTCCTACCCATAGAGGGGTACACGCCCCAACCCTACTTTCTCTCTTATCTTATATGCTAAGGGTTGGAAAATATGCCAAAAATATTTTGGGGGTAGGATCTAGGCTTAATGAGCTACAAAATGGTTGTATGAAATAGTTTGGCCTAAATTTGCTTTCCTGACTCGAGATTGAAGCTAGACCATTGATTCCGTACCATCGGATGGTGGTGGCTCGATGTGTGGTGTAATAAGCCTGATTGAGGTAATCTCCAGCACTCTTCCTTTTTATTTCTTGCAATCTAATCTTTTATTCTCAAGCATAGTGCATAGTTATTTTAATGACATCAAGTTATTAAGATCTTGTTTTATTGTTATGTTCATTTTATTTTGAAGTTTATCTTGTTGTAACAAAGATAACATGTAAGTGATCTTTTGCTAAAACAAAAAGGGTGAAATAAATAAATAAATAAAATTCCCAGGTAAAAGATCACATAAGCCTTTCTTTCAAAGTTCTGCTAGGGTTTGGGCTCAGTGCAACTGCAGCCACCATCTCCTATGTCTAGTAGTAGTAGCAGCCGCAGCTTTCGCCACCACCGTCAGGAGTAGCAGTAGTAGCAGTAGCAGCAACCACCTTTTCCTCCACGTTTCAGAAGCTCCCTCTGCCTCTTTACCCCTCATTCTCTCTCACTCTCTCTCTTCCTCTCTCTCTCTCTCCCCTCCTCCGCCCTAGAGGTTAGGCCTTCCAGCCGCTTTTCCTTACCTCTTCATCTGTTTTTTTCATTTTTTGAGTAGGAAGCTCTGCGGCGTTTTTTGAGGGGTTTCCTCCTCCTCTTTTCATGTAGTCCCTTCTCTCCATCTCTACCCATCTCCATGCTCGTCTTGGTCTTCTTATTGTGCACGCGAAAGCAATTAACCCATAAGGCTAATATTTGGCAAACAAAGTACTAGAAATAAAACATGAAATACATACCACAAGAACACAAAGATTTATATGGTCCACCCAAGAGGGCTACATCCACGGGCATGACAAACAGAAATCCATTATACCAATGAAAGTTACATCAAACATTTTGAAACAAACCTCGACAAAAATCTCAAGTCAAGCAAACCCTTTTAAACAACTCTCCATTCCTTCTCTTTACTTCTGGAAATATCGACAACACCAGATAGAATCGCGAGAGCAATGAGAAACTAACTTTCTCTCTTATTAAATGGGAAAAACCCAAAATCTCTATGGGAAACGCTTCTCTATAAGAAACACACAAGCTCTCAATCTTCAGGAGTCTAAAAGAAGTATCATCACAATATTTCTATCCAAATGAAGTTCTCTTCTTTAGGAGGAAATCACATCTTATGCACAGGAGGCTTTACCTCCCTCTCTCTTTAGATAAACCACTATTCCTATATGGTGACCCCAATTTGGGCACATAAGATTCTCTACACTTTCATCCCATATATATAAGATTAGGATTCCATATTAAATAAGAAACTTCCTATAGATATCACCAGTGTTTAAAAAAACGTCGAGTCGAACTGGACTCGCCCGGTTTGACTCGGGAATCGCCTTGGAGGGATTGAACAGCTAAAAAAATTGGGAATCGTTCGGTTCTAGAGAGAACCAGACGATTCTGCATAGTGACTCGCCGATTCATTGTACGGAATCGACGAGTCCCGTGAAGAACACGAGTTGCACAGTGTTCTTCACGGGATTCTTCAAAATTTGTCATTTTTGGATCATTTTTCTTGTTTTTTTTGGCATGTGATCTAATTTGCAAGCTTTAAACAGCTTTTACACAGATTAAATGGTTGAGAAATTTGGTGTTTTTGGATCACGAAACTTGCATTTTTAGGGTTTCCGCCTTTCATTGTGTTTCATGCCAAATAGGGCATGAATCTTTCAAAATTTGTAGGCATTTTGATCGTAAAGTTGTTCATCAAAACCTTTTGTTACTAATTTGTGATAATCGTTGAGAAAAACAGAGTTTTTTTGGAGATTGAAGGCTCCAGTTCACAAAACCAGGTAAGAAGTTTGGGTTTTTTTTTTTTTTCCGCCATATGATTAATTTCACTGCATATTTTGAAGATAATGAGTTCAATTTGTAGGGTTTTTAATCTTATTGTGTCTATTATGATTTAACATATTCAATTTTATGTAATTTGGTCAATTACAACATGAAATTTGAAATGAACACAGAGATGTTTGCAGAACCAAATTTCCGCCTTTTTTTCATGATATATTAGAAATAATGTGTTCAAAATTTAGGGTTTTGATTCCTTATATTATTGTTTATCAGAAAATATACTCAATTGGATGTAATTTATTCACTTAGAGGTGGATTTTTGAGTTAAAATGGCTTATGTAAGATGGCTCTGTGAAGAACAATTTTTTTTTTTTGTAATCCATGATCGAATTTTTTGTAATCCATGATCGAAATGTTTGTTTTTTTTCTTGTAATCCATGATCGATTTTTTTGTTTTTTTTGGTAACCCATGATAGAATTTTTTGTAATCCATGATCAAATGTTTTGTAATCCATGGTCGAAATGTTTGTTTTTTTTTATGTAATCCATGATCAAAATGTTTTTTTTTTTTTTTGTAATCCATGATCGAATTTTTTGTTTTTTGTTTTTTTTGTAACCCATGATAGAGTTTTTTGTAATCCATGATTGAATTTTTTGTAATCCATGATCGAATTGTTTTTTTCTTTTTTTGTAATCCACGATCGAATTTTTTTTTTTTTTTTTTTGTTTTTTGTAATCCATGATCGAATTTTATGTAATCCATGATAGAATTTTTTGTAATCCATGATAGAATTTTTTGTAATCCATGATCAAATTTTTTGTAATCCATGATCGAAATGTTTGTTTTTTTTTCTTGTAATCCATGATCGAATTTTTTTTTTTTTTGTAACCCATGATAGAATTTTTTGTCATCCATGATTTAATTTTTTGTAATCCATGTTCGAATTGTTTTTTTCTTTTTTTGTAATTCACAATCGAATTTTTTGTTTTTTTATGCTTTTTTTTTTTTGTAATCCATGATCGAATTTTATGTAATCCATGATCGAATTTTATGTATTCCATGATCGAATTTTATGTAATCCATGATCGAATTTTTTGTAATCCATGATCAAATTTTTTGTAATCCATGATTGAATTTTTTGAAATCCATGATTGAATTTTTTGAAAATTTGTAATTTTTTTTTTAAATCCATGATCGAATTTTTTTTTGTAATCCATGATCGAATTTTTTGAAAATTTGTGATTTTTTTTTTTAATCCATGATCGAATTTTTTGAAAATTTGTATATATTTTTTTTAATCCATGATCGAATTTTTTGAAAATTTGTTAATTTTTTTTTTGATCCATGATCGAATTTTTTTTTGTAATCCATGATTGAATTTTTTGAAAATTTGCTGTACTTTTTTTTTTTATTTCTTTTTATCCATGATCGAATTTTTTGAAAAATGATGATTTTCCGAAAATATGTGAAAAACGTGACAAGGTTTTAATTATCATGAGGTATTAAACCATATTTTAAATTTTTATTGTTAAAGTTTTTGTTGAAAAAATTGTATATTGATAGATTATTTATGCAAATAAATACATGTTATTATATTTTTAATGCAAAACTGTATTTTTTTTACCATTGGTTCATGCATTTTTTAGTGAGAATGACTGCTGTTAGCTGGCTTTGTAAAGAATTGTTTTTATTATTAATTTTTTAATGCAAAAAATGTATGTTCTTGATAATTGAGTTGTAGCCATGTTTGGAGCTTGCATCTTGTATTATATTATCCTGAATGTTTGTAATTAATATGTACAAAAATATTATTGTCAATAGAGGTATTTTGCAATAACAAATAACAACAAATATGATTACATGAACTACCACAACATATTATCACTACACATGGTGGTTATTTTTCTTTTTCAACTGTCAGGTTAATTTTATACTTTTTACATCTTAAAATAGTTGAATCATGTCAAGAACTGCAGAAGACCCTGCATGGCAACATGGGGTCAGACGTGATCCCAACAAAAAAGACAAAATTATTTGTAATTACTGTCAAAGAGTGATAAGTAGTGGGGTACATAGGTTCAAGCAACACTTGGCAGGGGTTAAGACAGAAGTTTTTGCATGCACTAGGGTCCTTAGTAATGTAAAAAAACAGATGACGGCAATTCTTAATGCTAACAAAGGTAAAAAAATTGCCAAACATAAGATGAATGAGGAGATAGATAGTTTATATACGCCATCAAGCAAGAATGATACAGAAGAGCAATATAATAATGACATAGAAGAACAATATAATAATGAGCTGGACATGGCCACAAGATTGAGTTTACATGAACAATATCAGAGGGAACATGGGTTTAGAATGCCCGGTGGGTCTAGCTCAGACATGCATGGTGGGCTTAGCTCAGATATGCATGACGGGCCCAGCTCGAGCATGTATGGCGGGCCCAGCTCAAATATGTATGGAGGGGTTGGTGGCAATATGTATCAACGAGAATCAGATGTTGAAGAAATTGTTTCTAGGTTACTTAGGAGTGCCAGTATTGCAGGTCATGGTCGTAAAAACCCATTTCTCTCAAAGCCTAAGTCACAACAGATGACCCTAAAAGGCATGGTTAAAGGTACAAGAAACATGTTGGGGAGATATGTTGGTAAATGGTTCTACGATAAAGGGATTCCCTTTAATGCAGCCAATAGCCCATATTTTCCACTTATAGTCAGTGCAATCCAGAGAGTCGGGCCAGGGGTAAAACCCTTGACGGCATATGAGCTCAGTGGGCCAATATTAGATGAAGAGGTGGAGGAAGTTAAAAAGTAGATTGAAGGATATAAACAGAGTTGGCCAAAGACAGACATTACTCTCATGAGTGATGGTTGGTTGAATAAAGTTAGCAAAAAGGAGTTTTTAAACTTTTTGGCTATTCCCCAAAAGGTACAGCTTTTTTGTCTAGCAAAGACATATCAGGGGCGAAGAAGGATGCAAACTTCTACATATGACTATATGATCAGATAGTGGAGGAGGTGGGAGATAAGCATGTAGTCCAATTTATTACGGACAATGCGCGTTCATGTCTTTCTGCGGGCATCAAGTTGATGGATAAGAGGAAGCATCTAGTATGGACCCCGTGTGCTGCACACAACATCGATCTTATGTTAGAGGAGATCGGTGAGATCAAAATTGTGAAGGAGACTCTAGAGGAAGCAAGGTTGGTATCAAGATTTATATACAACCACTCTAAAATTTTATTTCTGTTTAGAGAACACTCTAAGAAAAAAGAGATAATCAGGCCTGCCATAACCCGCTTTGCGACCGATTACTTAGCTGTGGACTCCATTCGAGAATCTGAAGGTGCATTAAAGATATTGTTTACCTGTGAAGAGTGGTTAAATGACCACCTCTCGAAATCCAGTACCGGTATAAAAGCGGACAACATAGTCTCAAATAGGCAGTTCTGGCCTCGATGTTCCAGTGTTGTAGATGCCACTGCCCTTGTGGTCACGATGTTAAGAATGATGGATACTGACAAGAAAGCTACCATGGGTATCCTTTATGAAGGTATTGAAAGGGCGAAATCAGCTATTGAGGAGAAGTGTAATTTTGCTAGCAAAGTGATCGAGATTATGGAAAGGAGGTTGAACACCAAATTTGGACGTCCAATTCATTATGCTGGTAAATATATATTTGTATCATTACAATGTTTCATTTTAAATTATTTTTTTATGAAATTGTAAATGACATTTTTCTATCTATATATTTGTAGGTTACTACTTCAACCCAAAATTTTTCTATTTGACACCTGACAACCCTACAAGATTATGGAAGGGGCCAGATACATTATTGCAAGGATGGAGAGAAGCCATCGAAACCAAGTAGCAGCAATACAAGAGGTATTATTTAATGTTTGGGTAAGAACTTCATTGAGTTGTTATATTTGTGAGGAATAATGCACTAACACGTAATATATTTGTTTTAGCTTGCTATGTATAGGGATGCTATAGGATCCTTCGGAACTACACTTGCTAGGAATTCTCGAACTATGATGGATCCGGGTTATCCCCTCGCTAATATTTTGTTCATTCATATATTTAACCTTATGAGTTGTTCTTGCCCTTTCAATGCTTTTTGCATTTTAATCCAGCTGAATGGTGGGAGATATATGGTACTGATGCACATCACCTAAAGAGGATAGCAATCAAGGTGCTCTCCCAGACATGTTATGCTACTGGCTGTGAGCGCAACTGGAGTACGTTCCAATGGTTGCACACTACTAGGAGGAATCGACTAGCTTCTGAGAAGCTTCATAAACTAGTCTACGTTCATTATAATTTAAACCTCCGAGGGCGACAAATAAGAAGGATGCTTGAAGACAATGGGCCGATAGACTTAGACATAATATTTGTCACAGACACAGCAGACCAATGGGTAGTAAAAGAGGAGGAGCCAGTGTTGCACAAGAGAGCGTTCTTTGAGGCTATCGGTGATGAAGATCTTGAAGAAAGTGATGAGCAACATGAAAGATGAAGCAGTCAGCCAACATATCCACAAATTCGTCGGAGATGTTGGTGATATTGCACTTGATGAGGGAGAGTGGGAAGGGGGTCTAAGAGAAAATGAGAGAGATGATGATTCTGAGGCCACCCTATCCCAGCCATATTATTCACATAGTGAGTCCCAACAACAACAGTGTAGGATGAGTACGACAGTGCAGGTGAGCATGAAGGATGGACAAGCTTCGGGGATTTTGGATTGGGAACACAACAAAACACTAACACTCAGGGATTTGGGAATAGTCAGACGCTTGCTAATATCGATGATTCGTTTTTAGATCGAATCAATGAATTGTCAAACGAATTCAATCAATGGCACCAGCGTGACCAAGAAGAACAACAACATCGTCTTTCATTTTATTGTTAGATCGTATGTTACTAATTTTATGCTTTATTGTAGTCCATGTATGTTGATATATTTATTCCATGATAATTCTATGTTTATCCTTTTGTGTGATGTAAATTAAATGCTGGATACTAGTTCATGCAGGGAAAGAACATATCAATATTCATATATTCATGCAAAAACATGAAAATTCTTAATGGAGTACCCTCATTTCTTATTGAATTCATAAAAAACAACATTTATAATGAATTTTAATAATTTTTTTGGATTTTTTTGAAGCTTTATTCTAACCGATTCACCCGATCCCCAATCCGGATCGCCGATTCGCCGATCCGGATCGGTTTTTTGGGTGCCTGATCCGGGTCACCGATCCGTTTTTTAAACCATTGGATATCACACATATCTCAAAAGACCAAGAGATATATCCATTCAAGAGTCCTAATTTTTGAAGTTCTATTTAATATAGGAAACTTATCAATATCAATATCAATCCCACAAAATATAAGAATATCTCAATCTCACATAATATGAGAATATCTTAATCCCATATAATATGGGAATATCTCAATCCCACATAATATGGATCGATCTCAATTAATCTCACAAAATATGGGATTTCTTTATATGGGTGATTTTGGATAGTACCAAATCCAACACTTCTAACCCTCATGTTCGCTATCTCTTTTCCTCGACTTTCAGCTCATCTAGATAGGCTAACGCCTAAAATAGGGTTTTCCCTTCTTTAGGAATTTCAGACCCAGTTGACCCTTATGTTAGGTCATTAGTGGTTAACACCCTAGACATGATAAAGTCTTGTTGAATGACACTTTTTTTTTTCTTATCATGGAGGATTTTGCTTCTTGTGGTTAACGCCCAAGACAGGATCAGTGTTGCTAAGGGCCACTTGCGATGGAATTTCTTCCTATTGGGAAGTAAGATCTTCTACTGGCCTACACATCTTACATAAGAAAAGACAAAAAGGAAAGAAAAAGATAGAAAGAAAAAGGAAAATAATGCTAAGACAATTACATTAGAGAACTCGTGGCTAGATTAGCCAGTGCATGCGCAACCCCATTTCACTACCTCACCATATGACTGAAGTATACTTCTCATCTATTAAGGCCATGTAAAATCTCATCCATGATGTGTGACTCCGGGTCCATGTTGTATTCTTTGAGAGTTTGAACCAATTAATAACATTTGGTTAATCTCCCTCAATAAGCACTTTGGTTGCGATGTATGATCAATTTGAATAATACTGAACTTCATTGCCCATCACACTGACATCAAATTGTAGTTTTACCAAAGGGTCAAGGTCCACTATGAGGGCTTTACTTTCTTCCGCTTCTTAGGTTCCATAGTATATCTATTCTTGTTATCCGCCACAAGCATAATCCATGACTTGTTAAAGGTTGGGACCATCCTGGTTCAAAGAAATGATCTATGTTTTGTGGCATGATCCAACTGCACTGTGATTTGGTCTATGATCTAGTGTATGAACATATGGGCATTTGGTAACCCCGTGCCGATTATACATCGCAAAACCGGGAACTGCCTAGCATCGTAGCCCCATGTTTTCACACGTGCATCTAGAGTAGTACAACAAAACTATTTATACAACAAACTTTGATACTCATTCCTTGATGTGGGATGATTCCTACAAGGTGCATTAAATTAAAATAGACATTGAATAAGTATTATTAATATGAAAAGTTAATATACTTGTAATAGTGTGGCTTTATGGTTATTGTTTCTTCTTAGTTGATGGACACCTTAGGTTTGAACCCCACGGGTGTGTCATATTAT
Source organism: Amborella trichopoda (assembly GCF_054954075.1). Taxonomy (NCBI): domain Eukaryota; kingdom Viridiplantae; phylum Streptophyta; class Magnoliopsida; order Amborellales; family Amborellaceae; genus Amborella; species Amborella trichopoda. The sequence goes on along the minus strand of NC_142341.1, from coordinate 44,571,473 downwards.
GAAGTTCTCTCTTTCTATTAACAATCTTTTTTACTAAATTTATTCTAGAATCTAAAAAATTAAAATTTTGAAAAGTTGAAGTGTTGTTTAAAAAATTGGTACACATTCAAATAATTTTTATATTGACAACCAAATTTTTATTTTATTTATTAATTTTTGCATTATAAATCATGTAATATACTATTTTTGTTGAGAAAAAAATAAAAAATAAGCAGAAAATAATGTTGTTAAAAAATATATATATTCCATTTGAAATTCTATCTTTCTATTAACAATCTTTTTTACTAAATTTATTCTAGAATCTAAAAATTAAAATTTTAAAAAATTGAAGTGTTATTTCGAAAATTGATATGCATTCAAATAATTTCTATATTGATAACCAAAATTTTATTTTATTTATTAATTTTTGCATTATAAATCATATAATGTACTATTTTTCTTACAGTTGTTAATAATACATTTTAAATTAGAAGATATTATAAAATATTTTGGATTTATTATTGTTTGTTTAATAAAATAATTACAAAATGTTAACCAAAAATTTTAATTTCAGTATATAATATAATAGTTAGTTAGATTGTAATAATTTTGGATTATAATTAGGTTGTAATAATTTGAGTTTTTTTAGCGGATTAGGGTTTTCAGCCAATTCGAGATTTTAGTGGCCATTTTTTCATCGATTTAGTCTACTATTTATTGTAGTCTATGTATGATTGATATACTTTATCCTTCATAATTCTATGATTTTTCTTTTGTGTGATGTAAATTTAATGGTTAACATAAGTTTATGGGAAAGAACGTCTCAATATTCACAATTGATGAAAAAAATAAAAGTTAACAATGTAGTACCCTCGTTTCTTTTTGGATTCCTAAAAGATAACAATTATAATGAATTTTAATACTTTTTTTGGATTTTTTTAAAGCTTAATACAGCCGAGTCGGACGATTCCCGATCCGGATCGCCGATTCACCAATCCAGATGGGTTTTTGGAGTGCCCAATCCGGGTACCGATCCGAAGTTTAACCTATGAGATAACTTGCACAACTACACCTTGTTTGAAGTTCTAAACTCGATATATGTAGGTACTATGATGGTAGATATGGGCCACTTTAAGGTGAGTTACAAGAACAACTTTTATTCGACCCTAAGGGCAAGTTGGTTTTTTTTTTAAAAAAAATAAAAAAAAAAATTTCACATGAAAGAACTCCCCCATGTGATTAATAATGGAATTTTTTTTCACAAAAATTAGTCCACGGCAGAAAAGTTTACTATAAAATTGGACCAATTGGTGTGAAAAAGAATGAACTCCATACCTAATCACATGGAAGAGTTCTTTTATTTGAAAATTTTTTCCTAATTGCTTTTTCTTTGTACAACGCGAACATTCCCTAAGTTAGCGAAGGTAGTGTTGGTTGCACAATCCATAAATTCCCGTGTGTTGGGGTAGTTTCTAGTATCAAAGTCACACTTATTAAAAATGAGATGAATATATATATAAAATCCTATTTTATTTTTTACATTTAAAAATAGTCTCATATATTTTATATTTTAACTCTTTCCCTAAGCAAGCGAAGCATTCTTTGGACGAAGACAGTAGCTCACTCAGCTGAGAAGCCAAGCTTAATAGTTTTAAAAAACTGAGAAGCCCGCTAGGAGGATTAACGGCTGAGTTAGCCTAGCCGCCTACTTACTAGCTACTGAAGTACTACTTAAGTAGCGAATGACATTCAATTGGACAACTCCTAATAGTAAAATACAGCTATTGTTGTACTACGACGCAAAGTGGCAATCAGGCTTTGAAAAACCACATAACACAGATAACTATGTACCTTTAGAAGCATTAATACGTTTCCAAAGCGACCTCTGCCTTTCTCAATCTACAACACGTTGACAAAGCAAACCTCGGTTTCTCTTGGAAAGTCCTTCTTAGTCGCGACACATTGCCGTGAGCAAAGCCTATATTTTTATTTTATATCTTTTATGTACTTTGGTTTAAATTTAAATGTGGTATAACAGTATTTCTCTCCACCATTCATATAGAAAACATTTAAAATATAATAAATAAATAAATTAAACAATCTATCCTATGCTATTTAGGGGTAACTTAGTAATTAGTTTGGTATCCTATACTATTCAAGGGTAATTTATTGTTTAAATTATTTATTTATTTATTTTTCTCTAGGTGAATGCTAGTAAGAACTATAATCACCTATAAGAAAGAGATAAAATTAAAATATGTTTTTTGCTCTAAAAAAAGGGACTTAAGTATAAAATATGAAAAATATGAAAAATATGAAACTATTTTTAAATATCAAATATAAAACAATAATTATTTGTAAATTTCCCCAAATATGATAATTATGCACTTCTGTAGGTCCCATAGAACTGCAAGCTTCCCATTAAATAAAAAGGGCCACTTCTCCTGTGAACACCCGAGGGGAATTTTTAGTTTAAAAGAAGTTTACGTAAAGTGTCAACTTTATAATATAGAAGTAAGACGCACCTCAAAACCCCACCAAAATAGATTGCTTTGATATTGCAAAACCCTTTAATTGGTTATCTTGACCTCGAGATGTATTTAAAAAGTCGATTTCAAATCTTGAAAATAGTGTACCTTGAAATGCATTTTGATAATTTTCATGATTTTTAAGTGTTTATAGATTTACTTGATTTGCATCATTTTTGGAAGTTATTTCACCATTAGGGATAAAAATAATTTTTTAGGTCATCACAAAATTTCCCCGCACCAAAACCAAATCTTTTGGCATAATGTAGAGGCACGCCTTCCTTAGATTATTTAAAATTGAGGCCTTTTGCAAACCACGCCCTTATAGCTTAGTTCTTTTAAAGAATCATCTCAAGAACTAAATTTGAGGGTTAAGGATGTATCAATAACAATATATTAAAACTAATTCACATCTCAAGAGTATTCTAGTTTTTAAACTTTTATCTATTTTTATTATATTTTTTACCCGTATATGTGGGTGAGAATAATGATGTCCAAAATTTCAAGATATATAAAAAGAATTCAAATATTTGCAGATGCTCTCATTAGTGGAAATACTCCAGCCTTGGAAGCTTCCAATCCTAGTTACGATGTTGTGTTTTTCAATGCTATCAACACTACCTAGTGACATCTTCAAAAAAAAAAAGCCAACTCTCTAATTCATATAAAAAAAGAGAAAATTGCATAAAATCCTCAAAAGTAGACTCTCTAGGGACTTTACCCCACCCTAATTTTTCTTACCATATTTTTCTCCAAAATCAAGTTTTATAGCAAATACCCTCCAATACAAAAAGTTCATTTTTTTGACGAAATTACCCTTTTCGTACATAACAAATCATTTTCGGATCCCAATAAAAGGAAACATCGGACCACGGTTGTATATTGTCGGACCCATCCGTTCTGCCGGACCGAAAGTGTACACTGTCGGACCACCTATTCCAGACACAATTTTATCGAATCGTAGCTCACAAATGCCTGACCGCTCATTAATCCAAAACACATGTTGGACCGCCGCACTTGTAAAATGCCGGAATGCCCATTACTCCAGTAAAATGGGTGCCAAACCGCCACTTCAAAACATTGGACTGCCCATTATTCCAGTAACATAATCCCCGGACTGCCACAATGAAATGCTGGACTGCCCATTCTAGCAAACTAAGCACCGGACCACCTCTTCCAAATGCCAGAATGCCCTCTCCAGTGACATAAGTGCAAGACTATAGCTCATAAATGCCGTACCACACTTGTAAAACGCAGGAACGCCCATTACTCCAATAATATGGCGCCGGACTGGCGCTTTACAGCGCTGGATTGCCCATTACTCCAGTAGCATAATCCCTGGACAACCACTATGAAACGTCAGACTGCCTATTCCAATAACATAAGCACCAGACAACCTCTTCGAAATGCAGGACTGTACCCTCTAGTGACATAAGTGTCGGACCGCCTCTTCCAAATGTCGAACCCTGCACTTCAGTGACATAATCGTCGGACCGCCTCTTCCAAATGGCAGACCACACACTCCAGTGTTATAAGCGTCAGACCCCCTATTCCAAAAACCGGACCGCACACTCCAGTGACATAAGCACCAGAAACTGCACATTCCAGTGACATAAGCAACATAAACTGCACACTCCAGTGACATAAGCGTCGGACCGCGTGTTGTAATGTCGGATTGCTTCGCGGAAGTCCCAGAGCACATCTTTGGAATGTCGGTCTGCCCCTGCTTCCAATAAGATTGATGCTGGACTGCCATGGTGAAGTGCCAGACCGTTCTAATTCCAGTGACTTCAGTGCCGGACTGCCTCCTAGAAGTGCCGGACTGGCCGCTTGAAGTGTCAGATCGCTCTCTGTGATTGCCAGACCGCCCTTGTTTTTTTAGTTAATGAGTTTTGGTAAAGAGATTGGATGGTAATAAGGCTCATACTTCTTGTCATAGTTGCCCTAAGATTGGAATCTATACTTCTTTCTGAAAGATCAAAATGCTTAGAAACTTTTCTCAAAAGAACTAACATCAAGTATTATGAAATGAACCCAAGGCATCATCTTCCTTAAAGCAATATGAAACGATTGTCATATACTTCATTGTATAGAACTCCTTCCACTTTGTTCTTTTTATTTTATGATCCTTGAGTTACTGTATTTTATAGATTTCTTTTAAAATGATATTGCTATTAGATTTTGCTTCCATACTACATAATGATAACAAAAAGAATGGATATTTTATTAGTTAATTGCTATGAATGAGTAGCTTCAATTGTACAAAAAGAATGGACATTTCACTCTTTGAAACTCACTACTTAACATCTCTTTCAAACATACATATCAAACTTAAAAATACATATCAATTGAAAAATACATCTCAAAAAAAGGTTCATAGCCTTTACAACTTGTAATAGTCATTTTTCAAATTACATATTTAGGTAGCATTTAAAAAGTGCATGTCAAACTGAAAAATACATATTTTTCACTTTCTTTGCCTCAGCCATTTTTTGGCCAGGTTGCAATACTCTTTCCTTTTGTATCAAGCTCCTCCCTAGTTCATTCCTCCTGGACATCTCCCTCTATTTGCGATCGTAAATTCACATTGATTCCTCATGCAAGGTCGTCACAACTTCAATCTGAAGGTTTTTGCTCTTGTTATTTATTCTTTTTGTTCTCCTCTCATTTCCTCATCGGTCTCGCTCTCTCTTTCTTCATATCCACCATCTCCCTCCTCGATCTCGCTTTCTTCATCTCTACTATCTCTCTCCTCAGTCTCATTTTCCTTATCTCTACTATCTCTCTCCCTGCTCTTGCTTCCACCATCTCCTCGGCATCTGTCTTTATAAGAGTATTATGCAATAACGTCTGGATTCCTCTGCTAATATTTCACTATTAAGTACAACTTGTAGCATCCCTATATTGGTTAATCGCTGCAAATAGGAGACAAAATACAAAATAAATAATTACTTTGAATACATATTACGTTAATAAAAACTAAAATACATAAATTAGATAATATATCAATCTTCTCTTATTATCATGACCTGCGAGATGGCGCACATTTGATTGTGACTGCGAGGGGGGCACATGTGAGTATTTCTATATCTATGGGTGAACTTGTTGTACCAGGCAATATAATCTTTCGTAGGCATTCCACCATATTTATCTACGGTTGCCTTGATAACATTGCGTTCTCATTGTGGTCAGTCGCTTATCTCGATACTCAACTCGTCAATCCAACTTGTGGGGTGTATACCGACCTTCCCCCTCCTTTCCCACTTGGGTGGCCCAACATGAATCACTTGCATCTTCCCAAATTGCCGTAACACACGAGCAAGCATATAATACTCTGCAATGTAGAAACTTATTAGATATGATCGACACAACACATTTTCTTTACTGAGTGTATCTAATGGGTTGTGCTCCTTGTATGGTTGTCAAGTCGCCTACAACAGAAACATAACACAATAATCACTTATTTGTATTTGCCTTGGATATATTACCTACAATTATATAAGCATACAAGCAAACCACTAGCCATGTTTGTACTTGTCATAGATATATTACCTACAATTATATAAGCACATAAGCAAACTACCAACCATGTTTATATTTGCATTTGCTAGATTATCTATAATTACATAATCACGCAAGCAAATCACTAACCATGTCAATTGAGATGTCATCAAACGTTATTAATGGGTCTTTGCTGCGTGGTTGTTTCTTCCACTTACAAGCTTTAGGCATTTCTATGGTGATAGTTGTAGGCTTGGTGCCTAGAGTTGGAAAATGCTCATAGATCCAATACTGCAAAAAAAAGAAGCTAGAAGCAATTAGTTTGAAGCTAAAGAAATTTGCTAGAAACAATTAGTTTGAAGCCAAAGAAATTATATATATCTAAATATTGACTATAAAAATAGTGAAAATTATTTGTAGTAGTGTTGTTGACTTACTAAAATGCATATCCATGTCCATAACCTTAGATAAGGAATGACACAAGAAGGGAAGCACTGCAGCACCCGATGCATACTTTCTTGCCTCATCGAGATCTCGAAACAGTTGCAGGTAAGTTGTAAGCGTCGATCATTGAGATGCATCGACAAATATAGTTGTGCCGATTAAATAAGTTTTAATTTGATAGGTTTTTTGGGTAGTTGCCCGAATTTCGTACTCAACCAAATATATTTAAGACGACTCAACTTATCACCTTTAGGGCAATCTCTCAAAGACTCCATGATGAAGGCCCTGTAGTCTTTAAGATTGATGTTTGTTATAGGCTCACCTATCACGGGTATCCTTAATATATGCCACACATTGTATAGGGTTGGAGCCATCTCACCAAAAGTTAAATGTGCGGTTTTTATCACATTGTACCATTTCTCTATAAAGGCCCTCAATAAACTGCAATCGATATGGGAGACCCCAATGTCTACCAAGGAGCTCAATTTGATCTTTTCAACTAAAGCTACCTATCGTGGATCTAACTCCTATTTTCCTAGGGTCTTTAGTTAATTCATTAATACAAAAAAAAATTTCTTCTAAAATGAAGTTCAATAAGAAATGACAATAATTATTAGCAATATAATAATTACCTAATTAATGTTAATCATGAACTTTAATAGATTATCACACATTTTCCCTTTTATCAGACGAAGTGGATAGGCCTCTTGCTCATCTTGACTGTTTTGGGTCTTGCATTGCTAAATATATTTATATTATCAGAGTTTTACATGTGCACAATACATCAATTAAGAGAATATGTACATATGAATTAGCAAAAAATAACCACAAGTGGATGCTCCAAAAAAACAAAAAAGAGAATAATATATGTACTAGCAAAAAAGAGAATACTAAAATAAACAAATATAAGTATATGTGCCCCAAAGACGCAAAATTAACAGAAGTGGAACAAACACTAAAATCAAACACTATTAATATATGTACTAACAAAATTTCACATAAGTGGATGCTACAAATTAAAAAAACATAATAAATAAGATAACTACAAGTATATGCCTTCAAGTGGGTGCTTTACATGTTGTCATATTATGACCAGTTCATTTGCATCAACTACAGTGAATAAGTCGCACTGGTACTTCTTGCGACTTGATGCGTTTCTTTTTAGGTCGGCCAGGGTGGCGCCTTGAATGAGGTGGAAGCACTCTTACTCCCGCTGGAGAACGTTGTCCACGTAAACTACGTATAGACAAGTCGATCAATGTAATTGGCATGATAGCTAAGAAATATGTTTCATGGAATTTTGCAATTGTAAAATATTCTTCACAATAGTCAACAGGATCCCTATTCAAGGGCTTTACAAGCATGCTTGCAAGGCAAACTCATTATTTGCCAACCCCGGCATTCACCGTCTCGTGCAATAATATCTATTTTATAATTCATGCGATCATCCATTGCTTCATACACTGCTCCATTTGATGCCACAGTAGAAAGGGATTTCTTTGTGACCTTTCTTAATTCGTTTTGGGCCATCAAGGTAAGTGTTGTAGTCTAGGTTTCAACTTTCAAGTTGCGAGTGACCATTAGTTTCATGATTTATCTCCTAATTAAGTCAACGCATTGGAGCATTGACATATATCGTGCTTCTAGAATCCACTTGTTATATGACTCAGCCACATTGGTTGTTACTTGGTCATATCGATTACCTTTGAACTGTGATGTAGCCCAACGTTTTGGTGATGCTTTCATAAACCACTTGAATGTGTCATCAAAATGTAATCTAATTTCCATCATCTTATCAAAATACTATTGTTACTTATATGCTCTACATGCTATTATAAAGACACATACAACTGCCTTCTTAATATCATTAGATATTTGTTCTCCTTTCTTATTGAAATTCTCCACTAAATAGCGCTCACAAAAGGCATGATGGCATTCTAAAAAACTTGACAGACAGTATCAACTAGACCAAGGTATCTATTTGATAGAAAAGTGATTTCACGATCCGTCCCAATAGCAATCTTAAGAGATTCCATAAACCATAACCAATTATCGGTACTTTCGTTATCCACAATTGTGAATGCAACGGGAAACATTTGTCCTTCCCCATCTAGTTAGTTGGCAGCGAGTAGAGTATCAAGGTATCGTGCTTTCAGTGATGTCCCATCAAGAAATAGAAGTAGATGACAACCATTTTTTAAGTCATGTATTAACTCATAAAAGCTTAAGAATAATCACCGAAATCTACTACCTAGCCATACTAGTTCTGTCGTATAACTATTAGGATTCGTCTCCATCACACGGTTTACATATGCTGGTAACTGGTTGTATGTGTATTCTTTCGAACCATGTATGTCTTTGATGGTCATTTCTTTTCCTCGCCAAGCCTTCCAATTGGGTAATTCTAACCCATAATCTCGAGACATATCACTCATGATTTTGTTAGCCTCGTAATGTGCAAGGCACTTAATTTATCCTTGATTAAAGATGCAACAAACTTATGTGATGTTATTCTTTGTACATTATTGCTTCTCCCAATATTTCATGAGTGATTTATTTTCCATGTTTTGATTCTAAAAACACTTATCCTGCCAAGCGTCGCAGCATATATCTCTCATTTGTATCCATCACCCTTGTAATTTACCATTATGTGATACCCCTCATTTTTAACAAGACGATATGTGAAATGGTTTGCTATAGCAAACTTGCTAAGGGTTTCTCGAAAATTTTCTAAAGATTCAAACTGCTGCCCTATCCCAGAAAGTACATTATCCCATGTGCTAAGCAACCTTGATGCATTTCGGAGCCAGAGACCAAAACATTAGAGGATTGTGGGGGTCTGACCTCTTCGACTGCCATAGTATTATGTGAAGTACTTCTGCCCTTCCGTTCACTCCCATCAAATACATAGACGAACACTTGATTCTCACCTTCATAGGCGTTAAACATACTAACAATATCATCGTCAATGTATAAGTTCACAATAAAACTTTTATTTCTCATGACAAAATACCTTAAAGATATCAAGTGGATGTCAAGTGAGAACCTCTCTGCTATGTATTTTTGCATGTCATCTAACCTAGTTCTACTGTCAATCATAAATGTACATGCATCACCACCAATATAATCTAAAGTCTCATCGACACTTGATCAGAGTTCTCCATAAAAAATATAATAAATCAAGCTGCTATCACCCATTTTCTCTTGTATTGCAGAAGATTTGTAATAATTTACACTCCACACATTGCATTACAACATCTTAATACTAGCCTTGAACTTGCCTAAGTTTGGCATGTTGCTAGATTTTTTTCAATGAGCTACAATTAAATTTTAACAAAAGGTAGGCATATTGTTGGGGGGTATATAACCTACAAAAACAATAGCTACTACTAAAATTAACAAGAGCTAGGCATACTTTTTTTTTTAAATGACAAACTAAATTTTAACAAGAGAAATAGAATGGATCATTCATACTCAAAATTTACAGCAAAACAAACCCAAATACAACCCACCGATAACATTCAAGACCTCAAATTACAATAGAGAAAAAAAGTGTTAATAAAGAGGATAATCAAGAGGATAACCGACATGATACATGATACCACATTCAAACCCTACCAATAACGAAGAGGATAATCAATACAAAATAAATATATAATATGGAAAAACAATCTACTACTACCAATAACATTCAAGCCCTAAAAGATACCACATTCAAACTAATTATCTATTCTTTAAAATAGTTTTAACAGAGTGGATAATCGAGAGTGAGAAACATATGTACATGGATTAAATTTCTGCTCTCCGATTTAAATCTTCAATGTATGTATAAAGAATCTATCTAGCCACGAAACGAATGTGACAACAATATATATAATCAATAATTTGCCTAAATAAAATCCAAAAAGGAAAAATTTCATGCGGGATCAAAGAGAAAAGCATATGGAAATGTAAACATTATTGAAAAAGAGAATATGGGAATGATTTGGGGCTAAGAATGTGACAACAATTTATTCTTTATTTTTATAAAAAATAAATAAAATACTTTTTCATACATTTGATGGGCTGATTTGGGGCTAAGAGATTGAGCTACAAATCAAGCTCGGGCTTCGGGTGCTTGGGCTGGGGCTGGGGCTGAGAAATCGATAGCTCGAGCTGTTTCACAGAGTTAGTAAGAGATCGGGTAGTGGGTCCTTGGTAGAGAGAGAGAGCGAGAGATAGGAGAGCTCGGGCCTTAGATTCGGATAGAGAGATCGAGAGAGAGGGTACGTTCTCAGGCTGCTATATGCTTCATAGAAGGAGAGGGAAAAGCTAGGGCTTGCTTCGGAAGAGAGAGTGAGAGAGAGGGAGCTCGGGCTTGGTTTGGGGGAGAAAGACCGAGAGAAATGGAGCTCGGGCCTAGTTTGGGGGAGACAGAACGGGAGCGAGGGAGCTCGGGCCGATGTGAAGAGAGAGAGAGCGAGAGAGAGGTAGACGGGGTGCTTCTTCAGTAGAAAGAGGTGATGACAAATAATTAAGTTAGGTCAATGTGTGAGGTAAAGAAAGGGTATTTTAATCTTTTTTTTAAGTTGGGGTTATTTGCTAGGAAAAATGGCTTTGGAGAAAAAGTTGTTAGAAAAATTAAGTCTAGATAAATTGCTTTAAAAGTCCATGTTTGAGGGTTTTATGCAAATTTCTCTAAAGAAACAGGTAGGGGCTTGTCTTCCCCACATAATAACCCTATGTTTTTTTTTTTGAAACACTACATTCATATGTAAGCCATCCCCCTTCCAAAATCTTGAACTTCCTATTTGTATGGAGAAAATTGCCACTCAAGTCTGGAGACGCAAGTGCCGACTGATTCACATATGTACAGCATAAAGATGGGCGCTATACAAAGTGTACCGTCTATAAATGCCATAAAGATGATGCACCAAAAAACAACAAAAAATTTTCTTTTGAATTTAAAAATTTTAGATTCGTTTCATATTCGTAGACAATTTGTCTATACGATGACTCTAAAAAAAATAATAAATAAAATTTCCATCTTTGAAATGGATTTTAGATATGGGCCGCATATGTACATATGGGTTGGCGGACTCATAGGAACCCCATCCATTGTATACTCAACGTGTAAAGCGTAGGTATCGTGCTGGCTTTTTATCACCTGAGGGTACCGCGGAGAATAGACGCCAAAAGAAAACCTAACGCCAGGTAAACCCCAGTTAATAATTAACCATGGTCAAATGTAGGGTTACAAGGATCCCTAGAGATAGAGCATCAACCACCGTTCCCTGGAATCACAATCAAACCAGACATATCCTTCTAGGGTTTCTTGTCGTCGTTCTCTCCCTCTCGATCTCTGTTTCGTCGTCTATTTCATTAGGGTTTCTTCTCCCTTTCTTATATTTTGTTTCTGAATCGGATCATCCGTTTGTCTTGGGGTTCCTTCTTGATCAATTCTCAGCTTTCTCTTTCTACTTTCTGCCCCGCCTCCCTTCTCTTGTTTAGGGTTTTTTTTTATTTATTTATTTGCCCTCCAAATTTTTTTTTTTTTTCATTATCGTTATTCGATTTCTCTCTCAGATCCCGCTCTTGTTAATTTCATTCTGCAAATTGTTGAAATCGCGATGGAAATGGAATATCTGACTGAGTTTCCTCACACCCACATGGACAAGCGCCCTAGAAAGAGGCCAAGGTTAGCTTGGGACATAGCTCAGGCTCCTCCAAAGGTAGATCTCTTTAATCATCTCTTTCTCATGGAGCTTTTTATTGTCTTTTATCATTTAGTGGGTATGATCTGATATCTTAACTTCTTTGTTTAATTTTACCTGATTTGCAGATCTGCTAATGTTTTGTTAGATCTAGGTCTCATGGTGGATTTCATATGTTTTGCAATTCTTGTTTATATTTTTCAATGATGTATTCAATTTATTGGTGGAGACTTTCCCCCAAAAACTGATTGATGGAGATAAGGTAGATGGGATTTGGGATGGGGTAAGGGGAAGGCTTAGATTTATGATTTTGCATTAACAAAACTTATTCATGGTGTGGTTGGATTTTTAGGTGAAGGATGAGAAAAAAAAAAAGGGTAACTTGGGGTTATAATTAACTTTTGATTATGAGTGGAAAATGAATGGATGGATTTGTGTAGGCTCAGAATGGAATGTATTGTGGGCATGGTGATTTTCATGAGAATGGTGTGGTGGTGACGTCGCCGACGAATCATCATACTTGTCTTCCTACCTCTTCTTCTACTATTTATGTCAAGGGAGTGTCTCGAAATGGTTCTCCACCTTGGCGAGAGGATGACAAAGATGGACATTACGTGTTTGCGCTAGGGGACAATTTGACCTCTCGCTGTAATTACTCATATTCACCCGTCATCATTTACCCATAGTAACTGCTTTGATTTATTGAATCGTTTTCTTACCTTTTTCATATCCTAGAGTGGCTTGCGCTGATGTATTGTTGTTTTCTGAATGTTTGATTCACAATTTTTGCATTTCATTTTGATTCTGAATACTCATTTCTTTGTAATGATTTCATATTAAAAAAAAAAATATTTAAGTTTATTTGAATAATCAATTGGATTCTACAAAAAATGTAAGTGATCAGTAATTTACCTCTTAAAATTTTCTATGCGTGATTTATGGAAGTTATCTTTGGCAGAATTTGATGTTTTCTTTTTTCCTTCATCGTATTTGGCTGTTGTTCTATTTTTTTCCTTTATCTTATTGGCATCATCGTCTTTTTGCTTACAAAATGTTTGTTTAATCTTGTATAGATTGGTGGGATAAATTTTGAGACCAAATTGCATTTGTGTATAAGCCTGCTTTATCCTGCACTTACATGCATCTATAGGGGGCTTTTATGTCTACTATTGTCTTGTGTTTGGTGATCTATGTCCGTGTATGTTCCCATTCCTGTTTTTCTCTTTGACATTTGAATTAAATATAGATATGTTTTGCCCTTTTTAAAATGTGTCAGGAGCTTGCAGCAAATTTCTGACATCTGTATGCCCATGTTTTCTTCTTTTTTCGTCCTCTAAAGGAAAATTTTCTATTTTTGGTTCATTTTTTGTATGTAACTTGAGGAGGGATTTTATGTCAAGCGTGTTTTCACATTTTTTATATGTAACTTGATGTGGGATTTTATGTCAAGCGTGTTTTCATATCTTGAATGTGTTTTCTCTGAGGGTTTAACTGGGTTTTTTTTTGGCTTTTGTTTTTGAAGCTCTCTTTGATGGTTACTTTTCTGAATCTTTGGTAATTATCACAGTCATTAACTATTTACAGCCTAAAAGATGGTTTTTTGTGCTTGTGGACTGATGTAAAATTTTAATGAAATATTTTTAATGTGCATTTTGTCATGCATGAGGGCTTGTTCATATGTTTCATTTGCATAAGCAAGTCCCATAGTAGGTTTGTCTGCATGTTTTGTGTAGGATACACTTTTCACTTGCTTGTTGCATGGTCCTGTGTGGTGAATTTGCATAGCTTCCCCATGTTCAAACTTTTATTACATAGAAAGCTTGGAAATATTTTTTTTCGATTTCCCCTTGTCATTGAAATTTCTGAAGTTTCCTATCTTGTTTTCCAATCTTGCTTGCACATCAAAACTACCTTTTATATTGAATCTTTGAAAAAATGAAGACCAAGGCATTCACTTTTGGTGTCATGGTGTGTTTAACAATATTAGTTTTACACTTCTTTTTAGTGGTTTAAAAAATCTCTTGATTAATTGTTTAGGTGTTACTTTAGTCACTTTGTCATATTGATTGACTAATGTTTTTTATTCTGTTGCATTGCAGATAAGATTCACAGCAAAATTGGTGAAGGTTAGTGTAGTTTTTTCAGTGTTGCAGCTGTCTATTATTCTGTTTTTATTTTTCTTCTTTACTGTCAGGTGATTGGACTGATAGGTTCTTAAAAATTTTAGCTTCTCATTGTTTGTAATGCCACGGTTTTTTGGTTGTCCTATTGGGCCTTGGGGAACTATGTTTACTGAGTTCCATGCTTTTGTCTTTTCTTCCTTTTCTTCAGGCACGTTTGGGCAGGTCCTGGAATGCTGGGACAGGGAAAGGAAAGAGATGGTTGCCATAAAAATTGTTCGTGGGATAAAGAAGTATCGAGAGGCGGCAATGATTGAAATTGATGTGCTTCAACAACTTGCAAAACATGATAAGAGTGGAAGCCGGTAGGTCTTTTCTGCTTGATTCTTTTCAATCTTCCACACTGTTGCTACCTCTTCCATTTAATGGTTGTAGGATGTTTAAGGGGAATCTTTTGTAAGCGGGTTTATTCCTTGCAGTTGTGTGCAAATACGGAACTGGTTTGACTATCGTAACCATATTTGTATTGTAAGTATTTGATGGTATTTGCCTGCTTGATTAATTTGCTATGACAATAATTACCGCCAACTGCCCAATTGAATTGGGAGTTAAAATTGTAGTGGATTGAAATGGTTTTAACAGGTCTGTGAGAAGCTTGGACCAAGCTTATACGATTTTCTACGGAAAAACAATTATCGCTCATTTCCCATTGATCTAGTTCGCGAGCTTGGCAGACAACTGTTGGAATGTGTTGCATGTGTGTAGACAATACTTCCCCAGTTTTTCTATTTTCTACATTGTGGAGGGGAAATTTGAGTAGATTCTTTATCTTTCACTATATAACATCTTACTAAATCTTTTTGTAAGCTGTATGAGCACCGTTTAGGACTAGTTTATATAATCTGGCATTTATGGCCAATGGTTTGCACTTATTTGATAGTGCCAAAAATTATGGTTGTTATCTTTCCTTTACTTGGATCATGTAACTGAGTTGTTGCTTGTCTTGATTATGGCAGTTATGCACAATTTGTGCCTTATACACACCGACTTGAAGCCAGAAAACATACTTCTTGTTTCTCCTGAGTATGTAAGAGTTCCTGACTACAAGGTAAATTATAGAGATCCTGATCTATAAAAACCCAGGAAATGTTCATTTAAAAGATCTTTGTTTTACCCGAAGGTTGTGCTTAGTGACAAACTGATTATGACTGGATTGGTTTTTGAGCTATTATACATATTCTTTGCATTTTGTCATTGACGCTACCTTGTCATTTTCCGTGAACCTTTGCAGGTTCCATCACGTTCTCCCAAGGATGGATCCTATTTTAAGAGATTACCAAAATCAAGTTCAATCAAGGTCATTGATTTTGGGAGTACGACTTATGAGCATCAGGATCATAGTTATGTTGTATCCACACGTCATTATCGCGCACCTGAGGTGATTTTAGGTATGTACCATGTCATTTTCTGTTGACATTTTTTTTAGTAATTCGTTTTTGTAGCTTTTTTTTTTAAATATTTTTCTTTGCAGTTTGTACTTGATTCTATGCATGTCTCTTGTATAATTTTTATGTAGGCCTTGGATGGAGTTATCCCTGTGATATATGGAGTGTGGGTTGCATTTTGGTGGAGCTTTGCTCTGTAAGTTTCAGCTGATCTGGTGTTTAGTTCCGAATTCTATATTAGGATTTAAGATCTTAAAAGCCACATGATTGAAATGTCTTAACCCATGTGATTTGAGCCTTCAGTTATTTTTTTAGTACATAATTATTCATGTTATTTAAAAAAAAGGGAACCAAAAAGAAAAAGATTATCCTGTGATCGCTCTATTAACTCTCCTTTCTGGTATTATGTAGGGTGAAGCACTCTTTCAAACCCATGAAAATCTAGAGCACCTAGCCATGATGGAAAAGGTGTTAGGCTCTCTGCCTCAGCACATGTTGAAGAGAGCAGAGTAAGTGGGGCTTCTCATTCATTTTCCAACGAAAAACAGTCATCATATGTTACAAATTCTCACTAAGGCTTCTGTTATTTCTATTTTCTCCCTTACAGTCGACATGCTGAGAAGTATCTAAGAAGAGGTGCAAAACTGGATTGGCCTGAGGGTGCCACTTCAAGGGAAAGCATCAGAGCTGTTTGGAAGCTTCCTCGTCTCCAGGTACATTGTGATCAATCCACTAGTTGGCATTAGAGCTCTCCAGCTTAACATGCGGTAAAGTTTACTATAGTCTGCCCAGCTCCTGGGCGGCCGTGTGGTCCTGCTCCCCGGCTTAGGCCTAAGCCTGGGCACTGGCCTAGGCACCAGGCAGTCGTTTGGGCGGGCGGCCTGTGCCCTGCCCAGGGGCCCTGATCATTTTTGTAATGCTTTTTGAAACACTGGTTATATGGTACTAATTATGGTCCCAGTAGTGGTGCACTGGGTTCAGACTGTACTAATTACGGTCCCAGCAGTGGTGCACTGGGTTCAGACTTAGGCCCAATGTCCTTAAAAAAGATCCTTGTGGTGGATTGCCCACCCAACAACTCCTGATCAAGCCAAATGCCCTAAAAAAAATTCGTTGCGGCCCAACGACTCCTACTTGATCAGCCTTACCTAGCCTGGATAAGTGAGCCCAATGTCCTAAAAAACAAAGTTTGTTATGGTGGATTGCGCACCCAACGACCCTTACCTGATCTGCCTGGATAAGTGATCCAGATAAGTGATCTGGCAAAGGAAAAAAAAAAAGAGAAGCATATAATATATGTTGTAAACTATAAGCTATTTAAGGTTTGTGTTATGATTTATATGCATAATATATTGTGTACCATATAATATTGTATCAACTCGACCGCCAATTCAGAGTTTGAACAAAATCGTTCTTGGGCAATTCCCGATCTGAATCGGTGATATTTTTAATCACTGTTTGGGCCAATAGATTAAGCTTTTACTCTTATAGTTTTGGATAACTAATTTGGTGGATTTGGGCAAAATTGTTCTTGGGCAATTCCCGATCTGAATCGGTGATTTTTTTAATCACTGTTTGGGCAATTGATTAAGCTTTACTTTTATTGTTTTACATAACTAATTTGGTGGATTTGGGTGTGTATGTCATCACTTAATCCTTGAGGAGTGGGGTTCAAATTTAATGATAAGCAATCAATAATGTTTTACGCGATTGCTTTCTGCTAAACTTATTTGATGGATTTGTGTTCGTTTTCAGAACCTGGTCATGCAACATGTTGACCACTCAGCTGGGGACCTCATTGACCTATTACAGGGCCTCCTCAAGTATGATCCAGAAGATCGGCTCACAGCTGCTGAAGCCCTAAGGCATCCGTTCTTCTCTAGGGACCATAGAAGATAGTACAATTTTTGTCACTGGCCTGACAGTTGTATAAATTAGTGTTTCAACAATTAATGTTCTCGCCCTTGTCCAAAAAAGAAAAACAAGCCTGTTGGGTGGTTCAAGAATATGGGTTCTCCCTTTCAGGAGATAGCTAAACCACTCCTCCATATGGTTCACAGTTTCTCCAAACTATGGGATTGTAACTCGATCATAAATTTGTGAATTGTAAAATGAAATGGTTTTGGTGTCGAAAACTACAATTTTTGGTGGCAACAATGGAGTCTATTATCATCTTTCATCGTTCGATATCATTCGTATATTATTCAATTAGAAAATCATTATTTATCTTCTTATTCGTGGAATTTCAAGTTGTACTGTTCTTGAATATTGGGATTTAAGATTTAGGTGGTGCGGTTTGCCCCGTTGAGAATGAAAACTGGCTGTTTCTTAATCCCCTCCTAGCTTGTGAAGGAAAAATCTATTTCGAGGTTGGATCGTATGCACCCTAGAGTATTTTTAAAGATCCTAAATTACTTATGAAGGAAAAGTTTATTTCGAGGTTGGATCGAATGCACCCACCCTAGGGTATTTTTAAAGATTCTAATTGCAAAAACATGTGTGAAAATTGATGCTCAGATGGTCATGCATTAAAGAGGAAATTTGGACTCGAGTTTGATATGTTACAGTGGGAGCATGTTGTGCGTCTCTTCTCTCTTTTTTGTCAAAAAAATTTACTTTGGAGAATTATTTGAAGGGTATGTTGTGAAAAAAAGTTTACTTTGGAGAATTGTTTTAAGGGTGTGGTTTCTATAAGGTTGTAACCTTAAACAATCCATTTAAGGCGTATCTTCCAATTTTATCATGTAATTTTGGTGAAAAAAATTTATAGGATTATTTTAAAATTTATTTTCATATCTAAATGTAATTTTAGTGAAAAAAATTTATAGGAAAATTTTTAAATTTATTTTCATATTTAATTATAAAATTGTAAACTCTAAAAATGGTTAAAATCAAACAGATTTATAAACATATGAAAATTTTGAAAATGGACAATCCAAATAATGTATTACAAAATGACTATTTTTAGGATTCAAAATATTTTTTTTCTTTCATTTTCATACATCACAATGTCGAGATGATCAATTAGAGGTTTTTTCAATATTAAAAAAACCATTTCCAATAAATTTTTGAGGTGCATCAATAATTCTACATTTCAGGGTTGCAATTTTAAATAAACTTTTTCCTTTTTTTAATCTTAAATTTTGGCAACCACTAAAAAAACAACTAGATTATTCTCAAAAGAAAATAAAATTTAAAATTTGACTAAGATGACAATCAGTTCTCCCCCTCTAAAAATTGGGTAGTCCCTGTTCCAAACATTATTTTCTAATGGAAAAAGTTTATATAGAGCTGAGGCTCTAAACAATCTAATTCGTGCGCACTACAAAATTTCACTAGAAGAGGTTGTTTGATGCCCAAATTCCTCAAATTGAGCATCTCGACATCAACTACGTAGACATGTGAAAAAAATAGATTTATTGTTTCGGAAATAATGCATCTTGCAACACAATTTTAGACCGTAAATTTTCAAGATATTTAACTTTTTCTAGATCTGGTCGATCTACACTATTTTTGAAGCTTTAAATTTTATAATTAAAGATGAACATATCTTTTAAAGAAATCACAAAGATTTCCAGTATTGAAACTATATTTCTTTACACTATTTGAAAGTACGCATTGCTTTGATTGTTTAGAGCCTCGGCTCTATATTCCATATGCATAAAGGTACAACTAGGAGTTTTTGTCCACTGAGGTTGATCTATAGGTTGAAATATAATCCTAGATGAAAATTTACCCCGGGAGTAAATGGACCGTATACTCCTGTATAATATCTTTTGGCATTTGTGAAAGCGGGGTTCTCTATGGCCCCGTGTGATCACTTTTTACGCCCAGTCCGAAATTAGAATAGTCAATTTTCCTTGTTTGCTAACATGACTGGAAAGTTAGTGTAAGTTTATAGGGCTCATGGGAAATAGGAAATAGTCAGTTTCAATATATTGTAAATTGATCAAATATTGAAATCGATCATAGGCTCTAGCCTACTGGGAGAACGTCTTTCTGTAAGGGGATCCATCTCTCGGGATCTGCAAGAAAATCTACCTTTAGTAGTGAGAGACTTAACACTCTCAGATCTGCAAGGGAATTCATCCCCAATGATATCTTCATATTTAATACATATTCTATCTTCACAAGATGACTACCCTCTTCGAGAGGGAGCTCCTTACTTTAAGTACAAAACTTAAATAATTAGAAAACCTTAAAAATCTCCTACGAAATCCTAACGATTCATTCCATTTAATCCTACTCACCCATATTTAGCTTACAAATAAATAATTATGGCACAATAAATAAAATTCTATACGGAAAAATAAATAAAATTCTATAAGGGCATCAGTGCGCTCCATCTCAGGATTATGAATCCTCGGTATTGAGACTTGGGCGTACCAGTATCGATGGCAACCCACCATGTGTATCTGGACTGGCTCGCTAATAGTTATCATGGCGGCATTCCCATTTTGTGATTTGCGGTCTCAGCTCAGTCTCACAATTTTGAGCATACTTGCAGACCGCTCAGCCCACTCCTATGTACCAGGCTTCTCATGAACGGTTTGGCTGTATCCAAATTCGTGTAGCACTCCATCCGCCAAGTACCTCTCAGCTAGATTATCAAAATCCATATATGCCTTGTAGCATGCAGTGGCAGAAGCAAGTGCGTCTTCTAACTCCCATCTCCATCCTCATTGCCGAGGTCTTTCTCTGCTTCATATGGGTCCCAATATACCTACAAATATAAGGACATAAAATTTTATAAACTACACTAAATATACTTACAGAGATGGTGAAACAATATATATGAAGCTACAATTACCCTTTCAGGCACCAGCATATCAAGCTCCTAGTGAGCCTACTATGGAGAATGAATCGATCTTATGGGTGGCTAGACGACTCCCATCCACTTTAACAACACGAATATAGTATTGTCATGACGGAAAAGAAATGATCTAAAAATAATTAAAATCATTGTTTATTACCTGAAATAGAGTAACAGATCACGGGTAATAGCATCCTCAATTGGCTCATCAAAATCGTCGAAAAAAGTTAGGAATTGCCCTTGGAACTAGAAAAGATAAGTGTTGCTGACCAAATAGAATAAGTAAGCCCTCGTATGTTGTTCAATATCTGCTTTTATGGCATCCTCGGATAATTCCATAAAATTCTACTTCAACCAAGTGAACTTCATTGTCGTAAGTCTTTCCTCCCTGGGGCAATCTCCGAGCCACTCATTCAAGTATTCATGGGGATTCAGAAAGAGTCATGAAATTAAAGTCAAATATTATGAGATAAACATTACATAAGTCATCTATTAATGAGAAAAGAATAGAATATGTTATATTTCAAAGTCAAATAAAACCAAAGGCACAGTCTCAAATCGAAGCAGTATTCTCAACTTTTCTATTCAACTTTTTTTCATGTTCTCGTAATAAAATCAAAGCACTATTCTCACATCACAAACCGTCCAACTTTTCTTCTTGTTCTCATAATCAAATCAAAGCACTATTCTAAAAACAGAGACCATGCATTCAACTTTACTTCATTTTCTCATAGTCAAATCAATGCACTATTATCAAATCATAAACCACCCATTCAACTTTTTTTTTTTTCTATTTTTTTTATTTTTATTTTTATGTTCTCATAATAAAATCAAAGCACTATTCTTAGCAAATCAAATATAATTCATGCAACTAAATAAATTTAAAGTCCTAGCCCCAAAAATCTTCATAGGACAGTTAAAGAAGATAAAATCGAAATAAAACCCAATAAAATTTAGCATTTTCATTCTAATTTGACCATAACTCTTGATTTTAGGAGATTTTTGAAAAATTGGTAGGAGCTATTACAAATTGAGCATGACACATTATAGAATAACGAAATCAAAAAAATAAATTATTTTATAAATGAAAACATACCACTTAAACCACTTATTTGCCACTAGATTTCAGGTCAAGAAAGAACCTTCATATGTCAAAACAAACAATTCATGATTTTGTTGATTACTCCTAATACTTTTTTGTGATTTTCGTTTATTTTATCAGGAGCTATTATCGATTCTAGAAACCCTGACCATATCATTTCAATTGCAACCTAAAATATAATAATGCAACTTCCCCTTCGAAAAACCCTAGCTTCAAATCTAAGAATCCAAATTTTTAAAAAAAGGGTAAATAAATAAATAAATATAAAAACTCACCTGATTTTTGGAATCACGCAGGAATTGTGGTAATGTGGCTGGAGAGAGAGAGAGAAAAAAAAAATGGGATTTTCGGGTTTAAATGGGATCAGAGAGCGGTCCGAGGTTCAAATCCTCGGATGGATTTTTTTTCCAAATAATGACAAGTGATCAGATGTTGAAATTTTCGGACCACAGGTTTTTTTTTAAAAACTTAAGTTGCAATCCAAGGCTTCGGACCTCGGACCGACTTAAACGTTAACTCTGCTAAGTCCAGGTGGTGATATGAGGATTCAAACCTCAGCCAGCTGGGGTAGTGCCCCTAAAACTCCGAGCATTGCCCTACTAAAGAAATGCTAAAGAAATAACAAAAAAAATAAAAAGAAATTAGAAGGCAGTCAGAGGATGGAATCCTCGGACCAATGGCAAACTTGGAAAAAAAATACCGTCGTTTGGCCAACCTTATTGGTAATTTCCGGATATAAGGGGCGTAAACCATATTTTCTATATTATTTTAGGGGCCGTATGTACGTCCCTCCTTAATAAATTGATTGATTTAACCACTTTATTAATTTTTTTAAGTTGTTTGACTATTTTTATTGTACTTTCTCATAAACATAAGGAGAAAGATAATTAGTGATTTCAATCCAATAATCACAATTACTCCAACATGATAAATTAAATTACTTCACAACATTGGCCTAGTTATAAGGCAAAGTTGGGCTTAGGCCTAGCCTTCACCTTAAGCCCCACAAAACATGAACTGGGCCATTTATGAACGGGCTGCGAATAATTTAACGTTTTCTATGGTCGCATTTTACTCCTTTAACGTTTTTTAAACATATTTTCATTATGTTTGATATTTGAAACAAATAGACAGCTTGTTATCTTATTTTTTTTTGACTTTCATAACCGATGGTTTAAAAAACGGATCGGTGACCCGGATCGAGCATCCAAAAAACCGATCCGGATCGGCGAATCGGCGATCCGGATCGGGAATCGGGTGAATCGGTCAGAATAAAGCTTAAAAAAAATCTGAAAAAATTATTAAAATTCATTATAAATATTGTTATTTAGGAATTCAATAAGAAATGAGGGTACTTCATTAAGAATTTTCATGTTTTTGAATGAATATGCGAATATTGATATGTTCTTTCCCTGCATGAACCGCCATTCAGCATTTAATTTACATCACACAAAATGATAAACATAGAATTATCATGGAATAAGTATATCAACATACATGGACTACAATAAAGCATAAAATTAGTAGCATATGATCTAAAAATAAAATGATAGATGACATTATTGTTCTTCTTGGTCACGCTGGTGCCTTTGATTGAATTCATTTAACAATTCATTGATTCGACCTAAAAACGAATCATCGATATTAGTAGGCGTTTGACTATTCCCAAATCTCTGAGTGTTAGCGTTTTGTTGTGTTCGCAATTCAAAATCCCCAAAGCTTGTCCATCCTTCATGCTCACCTGCACTGTCGTGCTCATCCCTACACTGTTGCTGTTGGGACTCGATATGTGAATAATATGGCTGGGATAGGGTGGCCTCAGAATCATCATCTCTCTCATTTTCTCTTTGAATAATATGGATTAAAAAAAAAAAATAACAAATTTTCAAAAAAATCGATCATGGATTAAAAAAAAAAAATCACAAATTTTCAAAAAATTCTATCATGGATTACAAAAAAAAATTCGATCATGGATTAAAAAAAAAAAATCACAAATTTTCAAAAAATTCTATCATGGATTACAAAAAAAAATTCGATCATGGATTAAAAAAAAAAAATCACAAATTTTCAAAAAATTCAATCATGGATTACAAAAAAATCGATCATGGATTACAAAAAATTCGATCATGAATTACAAAAAATTCGATCATGGATTACATAAAATTCGATCATGGATTACATAAAATTCGATCATGGATTACAAAAAAAAAAAAACATAAAAAAGCAAAAAATTCCATCATGGATTACAAAAAAAGAAAAAAAACAATTCGATCATGGATTACCAAAAATTCAATCATGGATTACAAAAAATTCTATCATGGGTTACAAAAAAAAAAAAAAACAAAAAATTCGATCATGGATTACAAGAAAAAAAAACAAACATTTCGATCATGGATTACAAAAATTCGATTATGGATTACAAAAAATTCTATCATGGATTATAAAAAATTCGATCATGGATTACATAAAATTCGATTATGGATTACATAAAATTCGATCATGGATTACAAAAAAAACAAAACAAAAAAAAACAAAAAATTCGATCGTGGATTACAAAAAAAGAAAAAAAAAATTCGATTATGGATTTCAAAAAATTCAATCATGGATTACAAAAAACTCTATCATGGGTTACAAAAAAAACAAAAAACAAAAAATTCGATCATGGATTACAAAAAAAAAACAAACATTTCGATCATGGATTACAAAAAAAAAACAAACATTTCGATCATGGATTACAAAACATTCGATCATGGATTACAAAAAATTTTATCATGGGTTACAAAAAAAAAAAAAAAAACAAAAAATTCGATCATGGATTACCAAAAATTCTATCATGGGTTACAAAAAAAAAAAAAAAACAAAAAATTCGATCATGGATTACAAAAAAAAAAAAAAAAAAATTCGATCATGGATTACAAAAAAATCAATCAAGTAGTACAAAAAAATCTATCATGGATTACAAAAAGAAAAAAAAAAAAAAGGAAAAAAAAAAATTTCCGTACGGGACTCACGGATTCCGTACCGTGAAATCGGCGAGTCATTGTGCAGAATCGTCCGGTTCTAGTCCGATTCTCTCTAGAACCGGACGATTCACGTTTTTTTCGCCGATTCCATCTGTCCATGGCGATTCCCGAGTCGAACCGGGCGAGTCCGATTCGACTCGGCGTTTTTTTAAACACTGTTTATAACACAATCCAACCTCAAAAATTCTTTCATTAGAGTACAATGTATAATTCGATCAAATATTTGATACATGTAATCCCTCCATAGTTAACATGTTATATTCCTTTACTTGTCTAGTGTTTTAAACATTTGAATAGTCTATTCTCGAGCCCAAATTGGAAGTCAGCAAAATCAAACCATTTGGGCCTTTAACATATATCTATACTATATTATTAAGCTAGAGTTAAGAGGTGGACACAAGTCACAAAAGTAAAAAAAGATTCTAATATTATAGAGATTGTAGGATAGTTAACTATCTTTTTGAGGGGGGCGGGGGAGGGGGAGGGGGAGGGAGAGGGGGAGGGGGGGAAAGAGAGAGAAGGAGAGAGAGAGAGTTGTATGTGCTCATAAATATTGTCATGAATCCCAAATATTAAGGGGTTAGTTTCCTTCTTTATAGGTTTTCTATTTAATTGGGTAGTACCTATTATTTAGGATTTGATTTTATGGGTAAGTATATATAGATTAAGATAGACATATGGGTTTATAAATAAAAGAAAAGTTAAGTTTCCAAGAAAGTTAGGAAAATGTTGGGAAGGCCATACGTAGGTATTTCATTAGAGTTATTTTCTCTATTTAAGTTGTTTTGTAGAGAGAGAAAAAGTGCCAGAAAAGCAAAGAAAAACTTTTGGTGGTTTTCTAAAGAGAGAAAATTGTATAGAGAAGAAGGCTTGGTGGGAGATTGAGCTCTATGTCTCTGGTTCTCTTAAGTAGGTCCTTTATCATTTTATTTATTTGATTTAGTGGAAAACATTAATCGTCTTCGCTCATTAATGTAGTCACATATGTGACGAACCATGTAAATTTTGGTGTTCTCTTTTTTTTTTTTTTTTTGTTATTTCTATCATGCTTTATTTTCTTGTTCATTGCATGTTCTATCTTTCTCACACTTTATTTGCTAAAAGTCAGCCTATCGGGTTTAGAACCCACCCACAACAAGTGGTATTAAAGATTGGTTTGGAGGTGTCGGTATAGCGGTAAAGGTTTCGAATGGAAAGTTTGAGGTGGAGAAATTTGATGACAAAAATATTTTTGGAATTTGGCAAATCAATATTTGCGATTTGCTAGTACAACAAGGTCTACATAAAGCTCTGAAAGGAAAGTCCAAGAAACCAGAATCAATATCTTATGAGGATTGGGAAGACTTAGATATGAGGGTTGTGGGCACTATTCGATTGTGTTTATTGAGTGAAGTGCTAGTTAATATCATCAATGAGGATTCAACATCAAGTTTTTGATTGAAGCTTGAGAGTTTGTATATGACAAAGTCCCTCACAAATCAATTGTTTTTTAAGCAAAAATTGTACACCGTGCATATGAATGAAGGTATAGATATCAATGAATATCTGAATTACTTTAATAAAATTATTTGTAAATTATTGAATATTGGTGTTAAAATGGATGATGAAGATAATGCTATAATTTTATTAACTCACCCCCTTAATCTTATGAGTATCTTGTCATAACATTGCTTTATGAAAAAGATACCATAGATATGGAGGATGTGACTTCGATTCTTCTCTCTAATGATTTGAGGAAGAGACATGGTCATGCTTACCCATATGCAGATGGTTTGGTGGCTTGAGGGAGATCTGATGAGAGAAGTAAAAAGAGATAGGATGATCAGGGTTGGTCTAGATCCAAATCCAGATTATGAAAATGTAATATTCATTGCAATTACTGCAAGAAAAATGGGCATATAAAGAAATATTGTCAGAAACTCAAAGAAAGAAAGATGAGCCTCTCAAGCAGCCAATATGATTGATAGAAGCTCTATAAGTGGAACATATAATGTGTTGACAATCTCGACAAATTGTGACAACTCTAAAGACTCATGGATTCTTGATTCAAGACGTTACTATCATGTATACCCTAATCGGGATTAATTCACCACATATAGGAGCATTGATAATGGATCAGCTTTGATGGGAAATGATGCAGCTTGCAATACCATTAACGTTGCGACAACTACTATCAAGATGTATTATGGAGTTGTTAGAATCTTGACTAATGCAAGACATGTTCTATATTTGAAGAAGAATCTTATCTATTTGGGTGCCTTAGACTCCAATACTGCAAATTTATTGGAGAAGATGGAATTATGGAGGTTCTTAAGGGTGCTCTGGTTGCAATGAAAGGCAAAAAGATCATACTTAATTTATATGTGCTGCTTGGGAATAATATCACAGATAGAGCAGTAGTTTCCATATCTGACTTAACTTAGTTGTGACATATGCAGTTGGGCCACATGGGTGATAAGCTTTGGACGAACTTAGCAAACTCCAATTGATCAATGGTAGGAAGAAATGCAAGGTAGATTTCTATGAGCACTGTGTCTATAGTAAGTAGTGTAGGGTGCACTTTCCCATATTAGACCACACTAAAAAAAACATTTTTGACTATATTCATTCAGATATATGAGGCCCTGCATCGGTTGTCTCAAAAGGTAGATCTTATGCTTTGTTTCTTTCATAGATGATTTCTAAAAAAAAGTGTGGATTTACACATTAAAGAAAAAATGAAGATGTAGACAATCTGGAAAGGATGTCAAGTACTTGAAGACTGCTAATGATGGAGAGTACACTTCAGCAAAGTTTGTAAATTTTTGTAAGAGCGAATGAATTATTCGTCACTTCATGACTCCGAAGACACTGTAATAGAATGGAGTTGTTGAACACATGAATAAGAGACTTTAAGAGAAGGCCCACATCACATTGAGCAATGCTGATTTGTCAAAAGACTTTTGAGTAGAGGCGGTTAATACAATGTGTTACCTCGTCAATAGGTCACCATCTACAACAATAGACTACAAAACACCATAGGAGGTATGGTATGGTAAACCTGTTGCTTATTCTCATTTAAGAATTTTTGATTGTCATACGTATATGCATGTGAAGGATGATAAGTTGAGTCCAAGATCAAAGAAGTGTACTTTCTTTAGTTATATGGATGAAGTTAATGACTATATATTATGGTGACTAGATCCTAAGCCGTCTAAGTTTATTATCAATTGTGATGTTAAGTTTTATGAGTCTGCTATGTTAAAGCACATTCAGAAGGGTGCAAAAAAAGAAAATCACTCCAGTAGTGATATGTTTGAGGTGGAGTTGATGATCTAGAAAACACACCAATTTATGTGTTACAATGTCCCTGTGAAAGAGTGGAGGAATATGTTGCTATGATGAGCTTGTTGAGCCTATTCCACATGAGGACGAGCCTCAGTTTGGAAAAGGAAGGAGAATTAAAAAAACCCAGTTGTGCGATATAGTTTTAAGCAGTGTTTAAAAAAACGTCGAGTCGAACCAGACTCGCCCGGTTTGACTCGAGAATCGCCATGGATGGATCGAATCGGTGAAAAAAACGGGAATCGTCTGGTTCTAGAGATGTAACAATCCTAAAAAATCAAAAAAAAAAAGAAAAAAAAAGAAAAAAAAAAGAAAAAAAAAAGGAGAAACTATGCTTATAAATAGGTGATGTTCTGTTTGAGTATGATGGTCCTTGGGGACCATCACTGTTTTAAAAAACTTTTGCTTTGGATTAACTTTTGCTTTGCCTTTACTTTTTCCTTAGCCCGCTTTTGCCTCCTGCTGCTTGCAGCTGGCAGCAGCCTTTAGCGGACGTGGTTTTCGTACGATAAAGTCTGCTTTTAACGCGACAACTCAGGTATGAGGTAGAGCGTAAGAAAATAATATAATAATACGTTA
The DNA here is from genome assembly GCF_054954075.1 of Amborella trichopoda. Classification (NCBI taxonomy): domain Eukaryota; kingdom Viridiplantae; phylum Streptophyta; class Magnoliopsida; order Amborellales; family Amborellaceae; genus Amborella; species Amborella trichopoda. The sequence continues at coordinate 44,542,922 of NC_142341.1, read as the reverse complement.
TAAGAATTTAAATAGGGGATGTGAGCACTCCCACCCTAAAACAAAATTTTGAGATCTCTCTCTCTGGTCGAAACACAGTGAACTTCTCTCTCGAACCGAATTTTTTATCGGAAGCTCCCTCTCAAATAATTGTGGGTAAGTGACATCGTCTTTCTGAAAATAGTCTATTTTTAATAAATAGTGATATTTCCGTCTAGGATCTTTATTTTATCAGTTTTGTTTGTAAGTGACCTCATTGTCTCGAAAAATAATCCATTCTTTTTAAAAATAAAATGAAATAATTATTTCTGCTTATTATCATGAATTTTAGGTGCGATAAATTTTATGCGCACGTGACCTCATTATCTTGAAAAATAATCTTTTTAATAAAAATTGTGATATTTTATCTATGTTAGAAATTTTGAATGCTGTAAATTAGAAAAATAAATTTATTTATTTTTCTTGTCTATTGTTAGAAATAAATGTGATATTTCTGCTTTTAGTAAAATTGTGATATTTCTTTCTACTGTTTTGAATATTTAGACATTGTAAAACTCATGTGCAAATGACTGCCGTATTATTTAAAAATTGATATTTTTGCAATTGATTATAGTATTGTTGTAAAATGTTTATTTGTGAATTGATATTCCATAAATTGTGATAATTCCGTATTCTTGAATTTTTATAAGAGTTTTTCTATACATATTAAATTGGCAATTATGCTAGAATGCCTTTACAAACTGCTACCTTTCTAAATTTGAGCCCAAAATATTTGATTGGTTATTTTTGAAATGTTATAGAGAGTGATTGTTATTAATGGTTTAAGTGAAATTCATTTTAATGGTTTTAGTGATATGTTGAGTACATGATATTGCTGCTTTCGAATGTTTAAAGAGATTTAGAAATAATTTAAGTATGCAAGTGGACTCATCCGGTTCGCCGGTGAGGTATAAGTGGACCTATCTGGGACGCCGGTAGGTTTTAAGTGGACTCATCCGGTACGCCGGTGAGGTATAAGTGGACCTGCAGGGATTAAGTGGACCTATTTGGGACGCCGATAGAGATTAAGTGGACACATCAGGACGCTGATGGGGTATATAGGTGACCTACTTGGGACGCCAGTAGGGTATTTTGTGAAATCCTTTGAATTATGTACTGCCGTTAAAAGTATTATAAGCATTTCAATTACTCGGATTATACTTAATTATGCATTTATTGAAAGTAAAACTGTTGATGCATTTCTGTTAATAGATCTCATTTTGGAAAATATTGATATCTTTCAATCATGATTATTTTTAGGATTATGATGATCACTTATTGAGTAGCCAAACTCATCAAACTATGGTAAACATTTTTTCAGGATAACTGCGGATTCATTTTGAGTAATAGTCAAGATCAACCTTGAAAGATACTGTTGTTGTACTAGCTTTATTTATTTACTTTGTAAGACCTCACCACGGTAAATTTGTCCTATCAATAGATGTATATATGTTTTGTCCGTCACATCTCAAGAATAACAGTACTGTTAATTCTTGGGGTGTGACAATTATGGTATCAGAGCAATAGGTTTAAGATTTTTAAGAAATTTAAAAATATTTTTCAATAATCAGGTACACAAATTTAGAGGACTAAATTTCTTTAAGGAGGGAAGAATGTAACAATCCTAAAATTTCAAAAAAAAAAAAAAAAAAAGAAAAAAAAGGGAGAAACTATGCTTATAAATAGGTGATGTTCTGTTTGAGTATGATGGTCCTTGGGGACCATCACTGTTTTCAAAAACTTTTGCTTTGGATTAACTTTTGCTTTGCCTTTACTTTTTCCTTTGCCCGCTTTTGCCTCCTGCTGCTTGCAGCTGGCAGCGTCCTTTAGCGGACGTGGTTTTCGTACGATAAAAGTCTGCTTTTAACGCGACAACTCAGGTATGAGGTAGAGCGTAAGAAAATAATATAATAATACGTTATAAGAATTTAAATAGGGGATGTGAGCACTCCCACCCTAAAACAAAATTTTGAGATCTCTCTCTCTGGTCGAAACACAGTGAACTTCTCTCTCGAACCGAATTTTTTATCGGAAGCTCCCTCTCAAATAATTGTGGGTAAGTGACATCGTCTTTCTGAAAATAGTCTATTTTTAATAAATAGTGATATTTCCGTCTAGGATCTTTATTTTATCAGTTTTGTGTGTAAGTGACCTCATTGTCTCGAAAAATAATCCATTCTTTTTAAAAATAAAATGAAATAATTATTTCTGCTTATTATCATGAATTTTAGGTGCGATAAATTTTATGCGCACGTGACCTCATTATCTTGAAAAATAATCTTTTTAATAAAAATTGTGATATTTTATCTATGTTAGAAATTTTGAATGCTGTAAATTAGAAAAATAAATTTATTTATTTTTCTTGTCTATTGTTAGAAATAAATGTGATATTTCTGCTTTTAGTAAAATTGTGATATTTCTTTCTACTGTTTTGAATATTTAGACATTGTAAAACTCATGTGCAAATGACTGCCGTATTATTTAAAAATTGATATTTTTACAATTGATTATAGTATTGTTGTAAAATGTTTATTTGTGAATTGATATTCCATAAATTGTGATAATTCCGTATTCTTGAATTTTTATAAGAGTTTTTCTATACATATTAAATTGGCAATTATGCTAGAATGCCTTTACAAACTGCTACCTTTCTAAATTTGAGCCCAAAATATTTGATTGGTTATTTTTGAAATGTTATAGAGAGTGATTGTTATTAATGGTTTAAGTGAAATTCATTTTAATGGTTTTAGTGATATGTTGAGTACATGATATTGCTGCTTTCGAATGTTTAAAGAGATTTAGAAATAATTTAAGTATGCAAGTGGACTCATCCGGTTCGCCGGTGAGGTATAAGTGGACCTATCTGGGACGCCGGTAGGGTTTAAGTGGACTCATCCGGTACGCCGGTGAGGTATAAGTGGACCTGCAGGGATTAAGTGGACCTATCTGGGACGCCGATAGGGATTAAGTGGACCCATCAGGACGCTGATGGGGTATATAGGTGACCTACTTGGGACGCCAGTAGGGTATTTTGTGAAATCCTTTGAATTATGTACTGCCGTTAAAAGTGTTATAAGCATTTCAATTACTCGGATTATACTTAATTATGCATTTATTGAAAGTAAAACTGTTGATGCATTTCTGTTAATAGATCTCATTTTGGAAAATATTGATATCTTTCAATCATGATTATTTTTAGGATTATGATGATCACTTACTGAGTAGCCAAACTCATCAAACTATGGTAAACATTTTTTCAAGATAACTGCGGATTCATTTTGAGTAATAGTCAAGATCAACCTTGAAAGATACTGTTGTTGTACTAGCTTTATTTATTTACTTTGTAAGACCTCACCACGGTAAATTTTTCCTATCAATAGATGTATATATGTTTTGTCCGTCACATCTCAGGAATAACAGTACTGTTAATTCTTGGGGTGTGACAATTATGGTATCAGAGCAATAGGTTTAAGATTTTTAAGAAATTTAAAAATATTTTTCAATAATCAGGTACACAAATTTAGAGGACTAAATTTCTTTAAGGAGGGAAGAATGTAACAATCCTAAAATTTCAAAAAAAAAAAAAAAAAAAGAAAAAAAAGGGAGAAACTATGCTTATAAATAGGTGATGTTCTGTTTGAGTATGATGGTCCTTGGGGACCATCACTGTTTTCAAAAACTTTTGCTTTGGATTAACTTTTGCTTTGCCTTTACTTTTTCCTTTGCCCGCTTTTGCCTCCTGCTGCTTGCAGCTGGCAGCGTCCTTTAGCGGACGTGGTTTTCGTACGATAAAAGTCTGCTTTTAACGCGACAACTCAGGTATGAGGTAGAGCGTAAGAAAATAATATAATAATACGTTATAAGAATTTAAATAGGGGATGTGAGCACTCCCACCCTAAAACAAAATTTTGAGATCTCTCTCTCTGGTCGAAACACAGTGAACTTCTCTCTCGAACCGAATTTTTTATCGGAAGCTCCCTCTCAAATAATTGTGGGTAAGTGACATCGTCTTTCTGAAAATAGTCTATTTTTAATAAATAGTGATATTTCCGTCTAGGATCTTTATTTTATCAGTTTTGTGTGTAAGTAACCTCATTGTCTCGAAAAATAATCCATTCTTTTTAAAAATAAAATGAAATAATTATTTCTGCTTATTATCATGAATTTTAGGCGCGATAAATTTTATGCGCACGTGACCTCATTATCTTGAAAAATAATCTTTTTAATAAAAATTGTGATATTTTATCTATGTTAGAAATTTTGAATGCTGTAAATTAGAAAAATAAATTTATTTATTTTTCTTGTCTATTGTTAGAAATAAATGTGATATTTCTGCTTTTAGTAAAATTGTGATATTTCTTTCTACTGTTTTGAATATTTAGACATTGTAAAACTCATGTGCAAATGACTGCCGTATTATTTAAAAATTGATATTTTTACAATTGATTATAGTATTGTTGTAAAATGTTTATTTGTGAATTGATATTCCATAAATTGTGATAATTCCGTATTCTTGAATTTTTATAAGAGTTTTTCTATACATATTAAATTGGCAATTATGCTAGAATGCCTTTACAAACTGCTACCTTTCTAAATTTGAGCCCAAAATATTTGATTGGTTATTTTTGAAATGTTATAGAGAGTGATTGTTATTAATGGTTTAAGTGAAATTCATTTTAATGGTTTTAGTGATATGTTGAGTACATGATATTGCTGCTTTCGAATGTTTAAAGAGATTTAGAAATAATTTAAGTATGCAAGTGGACTCATCCGGATCGCCGGTGAGGTATAAGTGGACCTATCTGGGACGCCGGTAGGGTTTAAGTGGACTCATCCGGTACGCCGGTGAGGTTTAAGTGGACCTGCAGGGATTAAGTGGACCTATCTGGGATGCCGATAGGGATTAAGTGGACCCATCAGGACGCTGATGGGGTATATAGGTGACCTACTTGGGATGCCAGTAGGGTATTTTGTGAAATCCTTTGAATTATGTACTGCCGTTAAAAGTGTTATAAGCATTTCAATTACTCGGATTATACTTAATTATACATTTATTGAAAGTAAAACTGTTGATGCATTTCTGTAAATAGATCTCATTTTGGAAAATATTGATATCTTTCAATCATGATTATTTTTAGGATTATGATGATCACTTACTGAGTAGCCAAACTCATCAAACTATGGTAAACATTTTTTCAAGATAACTGCGGATTCATTTTGAGTAATAGTCAAGATCAACCTTGGAAGATACTGTTGTTGTACTAGCTTTATTTATTTACTTTGTAAGACCTCACCACTGTAAATTTGTCTTATCAATAGATGTATATATGTTTTGTCCGTCACATCTCAGGAATAACAGTACTGTAAATTCTTGGGGTGTGACAAGAGAGAACCGGAAAATTATGCACAGTGACTCGCCGATTCACTGTACGGAATCGGCGAGTCCCGTACAGTGAATCGGCGAGTCCCGTACGGATTTTTTGATTTTTTTTTATTTTTTTATTTTTATTTTTTTATTTTTTTATTTTGTAATCTATGATAGATTTTTTTGTAATCCATGATGGAATTTTTGTATTCCATAATAGAATTTTTTGTAATCCATGATCGAATTTTTTGTAATCCATGATCGAAATGTTTGTTTTTTTTTCTTGTAATCCATGATCGAATTTTTTGTTTTTTTTTTTTTTTTGTAACCCATGATAGAATTTTTTGTAATTCATGATTGAATTTTTTGTAATCCATGATCGAATTGTTTTTTTCTTTTTTTGTAATCCATGATGGAATTTTTTGTTTTTTTATGTTTTTTTTTTTTTTGTAATCCATGATCGAATTTTATGTAATCCATGATCGAATTTTTTGTAATCCATGATCGAATTTTTTGTAATCCATGATTGAATTTTTTGAAAATTTGTGATTTTTTTTTTTTAATCCATGATCGAATTTTTTTTTGTAATCCATGATAGAATTTTTTGAAAATTTGTGATTTTTTTCTTTGAATCCATGATCGAATTTTTTTTTGTAATCCATGATAGAATTTTTTGAAAATTTGTGATTTTTTTTTTTAATCCATGATCAATTTTTTTTGAAAATTTGTTAATTTTTTTTTTAATCCATATTATTCAAAGAGAAAATGAGAAAGATGATGATTCTGAGGCCACCCTATCCCAGCCATATTATTCACATATCGAGTCCCAACAACAACAGTGTAGGGATGAGCACGACAGTGCAGGTGAGCATGAAGGATGGACAAGCTTCGGGGATTTTGAATTGGGAACACAACAAAACGCTAACACTCAAGGATTTGGGAATAGTCAGACGCCTACTAATATCGATGATTCGTTTTTAGATCGAATCAATGAATTGTTAAATGAATTCAATCAATGGCACCAGCGTGACCAAGAAGAACAATAACGTCGTCTATCATATTATTTTTAGATCACATGTTACTAATTTTATGCTTTATTGTAGTCCATGTATGTTGATATACTTATTCCATGATAATTCTATTTTTATCCTTTTGTGTGATGTAAATTAAATGCTGAATGGCGGTTCATGCAGGGAAAAAACATATCAATATTTGCATATTCATTCAAAAACATGAAAGTTCTTAATAGAGTACCCTCATTTCTTATTGAATTCCTAAAAACCAATATTTATAATGAATTTTAATAATTTTTTCGGATTTTTTTTAAGCTTTATTTTGACCGATTTACCCGTTTCTCGATCCGGATAGCCGATTCACCGATTCGGATCGGTTTTTTGGTTGCCCTATCCGGGTCACCAATCCGTTTTTTAAACCATTGGTTTTGAGGATATGGTGGCGTATGCATTGTCTGCCACAAGCCAAAAGCCATCACTTTTAAGGAAGCTACATAGGAGAGTAACATTAGCTGGTAAAGTGATGCCATAGATGAAGAAATGAAGTCTCTTAAGAAGAATCGTACTTGGGAACTCGTGACATAGCCTAAAGGCAAGAGAGCCATTGGATGTAAATGTGTTTATAAGAAGAAAGATGGGTCACCTGAGACTGGTGGTGATCGATTTAAGATACGTTTAATTGCAAAAATGCTATGAGCCGAAAAAAGGTGTTGACTGTAATGAAATTATCTCTCTAGTTGTGAAACACACTTCTATTCGGGTATTATTAGTCATGGTTAAATTATTTAAGTTGGAGTTAAAGCAGCTTGATTCAAGAATGCGTTCTTTCATGGAAAGCTAGAAGAACAAGTTTATATGACTCAGCCAGAAGGGTTTGTCGTTAAAAGCAAAGAGGACAATGTCTACAAGTTGAAGAAGTCATTGTACGTCCTAAAGCAATCTCCCAGGCAGTGATACAAAATCTTTGATGCATTCATGATTTGACACAAGTATGTTAGAAGTACGTGTGACAATTGTGTCTATTTTAAGAGATTTACTGATGGTTTGTTCATCTATTTATTGCTATGTGGATGATATACTTATTGCTGTGAAGAATTCTTCAAAAATAATTAAATTGAAGACTCAGCTTTCCAAATAATTTATGATTAAAGGTTTAGGTTGAACACATTTTTTTTTTAACATGGAGATATGTAGAAATCGAAAGTTAGGTAAATTGTGGCTATCTCAAAAGGAGTTTATTGAGAAGGTCCTTGCTAAATTCGGGAAGAAAAATTCAAAGCCCGTGGGTGCTCCTCTTGTTGCATGTTTCAGATTGTTGGCAACATTATCTCCAAGTTCAGATTTTGAAAAGAAAAACATGTCATGTGTTCTCTATGAGAGTGTTGTTGGAGGCCTCATGTATGCAATGGTTTGCACTCTTTCAGATATTTCTCATGCCGTTAGTGTTGTTAGCAAGTATATGGCTAATCCAAGAAATGAGTATTGTAGTGCGGTAAAATATATTTTGCATTACCTAAGGGGTATATCAGATGTGAATATGGTGTTGGATGGAAATAACAAGTTTGGTAACAAGGTTATTAGTTATGTTGATATTGACTTTGTATGTGATTTGCACTGTAGGAGATCTACTATAGGTTATGTGTTTATACTTGTAGGAGATCCGACCAGTTGGAGGTTGATGCTACAAACCATGGTTGCTTTATCTACGACTGAAGCAAAATACATGACAGTTACTGAGGCAGTGAAAGAACCATATGACTTAGAGGGTTTGTAAGTGATTTGAGCTTACAACAGAATGATATTATTGTTTATTGTGATAGTCAGAGTGTAATACACTTGGCAAAGAACTAGCTATATCATGAAAGGACAAAGCCTATTGATGTCATGTACCATTTTATCCGTGAGATGATAGCTGAATGAGATATTTTGTTACTGAAGATTGACACTAAGAAGAATGCCGTGGATATGCTGGTAAAGCCGGTTCAATTACAGAGGTTTAAGCCATGCTTAGACTTGACTAATATGTTGCCAAGGTGAGCACCTGGGGACGCATGTGAGAAGAGGACCGATAGGAATATCTTTTAGAATTCAAGCTAAGGTGGAGTTTTGTTGATAATTACTGTCATGAATCCTAAAGATTAAGCGATTTGTTTCCTTCTTTATAGATTTCTTATTTATTTGGGTTGTGTCTATTATTTAGGATCTGATTTTATAGGTAAGTCCATAGAGATTAGGATAGACATATGAGTCCATAGATAAATGCAAAGTTAAGTTTCCAACAAAGTAAGGAAAATGTTTGGAAGGCCATAGGTGGGCCTTTTTTAAAGTTCTGTTATCTATTTACGTTGTTTTGTAGAGAGAGAAAAAGTGTTAAAAAAATAGAGGAAAATTTTAGGGGGTTTTCTAGAGAGAAAATTATAGAGAGAACAAGGCTTGGTGGGATATTGAGCTATGTATCACTGTTTCTCTGAAAGTAACTACCTTGTAATTCTCTTTTTTTGATTTAGTGAAAAATATCGACTGTTTTTGCTTGTAGATGTAGTCACATCTGTGACGAACCACGTAAATTCTGATGTTCTCTTTTTTTGTTATTTCTTTTCTACTTTATTTTCTTGCTTGTTACATGTTCTATTTTTCTCGCATTTGATTTGCCCCCATTGGGGTTAGTGCTTCAACAATATGCACCTATTTTAAGAAGAGAGGCTAAAAGAGGTGGGAGAGAGAGATAAAGAGAGAGAGAGAGGTGCCTAGTTACCTCTAGGCAAAGAGAGAAGAAAGCTTAAAATATTAGGAGGATTCTAAATGAACTCCAAAAAATATTTAAATAGGACTCTATCTTTAAGGGGATTTAAGAAGCTAAAATGTTTATATTAAAAATATTTTTTTCCCTAATCTAACTAAATTAGTGAGTTCACAAATCCTAGTGAGTTCACAAATCCAAGAGATATATGAAGAGAGAAAGAGTAAGGAAATGAGAGGGAGGAATGGAGAGAGAGAGAGAGAGGGGAATATGTAGAAAGAGAGGGAAAGAGTAGGAAGGCCAAATAATAGGAAGTTGAGATCAAAATCTAAAAGAATATCTTCCTATCTCTCCATGCAAGCGTAAGTTTTTATTTTTTAGGATTTCTAATTTTGCGTAAGTTTTTATTTTTTAGGATTTCTAATTTTTTCAAGATATTGAGAGGAAAATAATAAGAGAGAAGAAAAACACGTAGATGCTTAAAGACAATTTTCTTGAAGATGAGAGATCTGCTATTTTCAATGCCTTGTTCTATTCTCAATGAAAACGTAACATGTTTTCATTGGCTTTCATTAATACTCCTAATATCTAGAATGTATATGCGCACATATTCATAGTAATACCTACCTACAAATTTTGGATGTCTTTGATTTACATTTTTACTTCATTAATTACTGTCACTCCATAAGAAAAAAGACAATCCATATTTTTATATCTAAATTTTTGGATAGATTTTTTTCGTCTTTTTACGAATTCATCTGTTTGTAATCAGGTATGTCTCTTTCATCTTCTCATTGTTAACTTTGTTTAATATATTACTTATTGTGTCTCTTTTTATCTTTTTTCTCATGCTATTATGTTATTGCTTCATTTTGGTTATTTACTTGAAGTTTATAAAAGAAATTACATTGTACGTTGACAATTTTTATTGTTTCATGTAGATAACATTATCTATTATATTTTTGTCCTAATGAACTAGGAGATAGAAGTAGTGATGGATATTTCAAGTTATAAACGTTATATGAGTTGAGTCATAATATTGAATTATTTTTATTAATGTTTTCTATCTGTATTTACATTGTACGTGCACCGCTCGTAAAATCGACTAGTAGTTTAATGCGCCTTCCCGAGGTTAAGTTTCCCTTAGCCCCAAACCAAGTTCTCCTGAACCTTGGAGCATAGGATTGAAGGTCCAAAGATCTTAGTATAGGTCCAAAAAGCTACCTATGAGTTGCAAGTAGTTGATCAATTAGTAGATGAATTCTTATTTACGAAGTTATGAACTTAAAATTCAGGACGGAAAATCTTTTCTATGTAAAAGATGAGAAGGCAACTTTTGCAAGGTTTGTGTGATCTCACCCGCTCAATTTTGGCAAAATCCGCCGTATCTTTGTCGAAATACGGCATAGGGTGCCCAGTCATCAAAGGCGACTATGCATGCGCACTACACTTAGTAGATAGGTGGCGGTATAGTTTTAACCCACTTGCTGATTTTTTTACACGTGTTGATTTTCGGAACAAAATGTAACCTAAGTCTTTGTGCATGTAGGAATGGTGTCGACCACTTAGCAAGCAAGTGTAAAAGCTTTTGTTCCACTTCCATCTGGTTGAAGACAGAAAAATTTGTGTTAATTGATGGCAAATATTTGCAATGCAGTAATATGGAGATATTAGATGAGAGATTGCTTAGAAAGAGATTTTTATCAAAGAAATTTAGATGGGGATTGGGTAATTTTACCGAAATTACCTATTAATCTATAAGTTCAAGTTATTGAGGTGCTTTATTTTTTTATTTTTTCAACCCCCGGTTTTTCCAACATGAGATCGTACCCTTGCCTTAGCTTTAAGATCTAAAATGAAAAATCTCTTCATTTATTATGTTCTTTTAATTGTTTTAAGTAATTTAATAATGAAAGCCACGACGTGATAATTAGAGTGTGGGGGGTACTACCACCCCCTTTCCCGATTCTTTTGTTTGTTAGTTTGTTATGTACACCAGGGGAGCACAGGTCATTAGCCAAGAACCAAAGAACGTAGCCCGGTCTTTAAAGTGGCGGTTTGTACGCGAAGTGTGTTATACACCAGTTTTATACGGCATATGGAAGACCGCTAAGACAATCGCTTGCGGATAGTTTCTGGTCCTTTCATTGACGAGGACAAAGACACTTTTTAGGTCATATGGTCAAATCCAATTAATCAAAAAAAAGCTTTGATGATGACAACGATGAAAAATTATGCTCTAGAGGCTGACCGTCGATATCAAACAATAATACATTTCAAAATCAAATTTTACTAGTAGACAATCTCAAAAAAAAAAAAAAAAAAAAAAAAAAAAAAAAAAAAAAAAAAAAAAAAAAAAAAAGAAAAGAACACCTAAACCCCTTTTGAAGGACTTATCTTCAGCCTAGGCAATAAAATTCTCTTATATTTGTGCCAAAATTAATGGCACATCTGCTTGTGACACTACTTTTCAAGGATGCAATTTCAGTACTATGTTTTATTGATAAACTGCTGCCAATTGAGAAGTTCTACGTAGTAAAACAAAACACGAAACCTTAGTAATTGTTACGTGTACACTTGGTCCTTTTAGTACCATGACTATTTATCCATATGACTAGGCAAGTAAGATAAAGTTCAATTGTGATGAAGTAGTGCGATTGTCCATAAAGGCAATAGAAGGACAAAAAAAAAAAAAAAAAAAAAAAAGAAAGAAAAAAAAGGAGAGGCGAGACTCTAAGCAATTAAAGTAGAGCGCACCTTCAAATAGTGTCGAAAAATGTAGTTTTAATATTGAAAATATTTACGATAGCTTTAAAATATATTTTCATCTCTAATTATAAAATTTAAAGCTTAAAAAATAGTTTAGATCTACTAGATCTATGAAAACTTGAAAATTAATGGTCTAAAAATACGCTAAAAGATGTACTATTTTCAAAACTTAAAATCCAATTTTTTCTCATGATCATGTATCTTGATGTCGAGATGATCAATTTAAAGATATTTGAGCATCAAATCAACCTCTTCTAATAAAATTTTTGAGATGCAATTTAATTTGATCGTTCAGAGCCTCAGCTCTATATAAACTTTTTTTCAAAAAGAAGTAAACTTCCGTTTGTATCCATGCGGATATCCAAGTGACTTCTGGACGGTCCGTCAACAAAATTGACTACAGATAGTTCTCAATTGATGAGATAGACCTAGTGTTGCCATATACCAGCACATGCACACTTGAAATGAAACAACCCACATATTTTACTACTGAACTTTTTATTACATTTCTAGGGTTAAATATCTAATAGTATTGATTCTGAACACATAACGGAAGGAACAAGATTCATGTAGCTCATCCTAAATAATTAAAATAAAAATATGAATTCGCACAAGCGAAAAAACAAGATTCATGGATCTCTTCCAAAATAATCAAAATACGGATTTGAACACACAAGCGTGAGAACAAAATTCATGTAGCCCGCCCTAAATAATTGAAATAAAGGTTGGATGATGATGATAACTAACTCAGAGAAATTGGCGGTGAGGGATAGCGATAAGAGAGAGAGGAACTTTCCTGTGCATGGTGAGCCCAAATATCTCAGCCATGTCCATGTCATTTGGGCTCATCCCATGAGGCAATTCCCAGTCAAAATGAAGCAAAAGGTTGGCGAGAGCAAGCTCAAGAGAGGCCACACCAAAAGCTATGCCAGGACACCCTCTCCTACCTGCCCCAAAAGGAATAAACTCGAAATCCTGACCCTTATAATCTATGGAAGACTCGATAAACCTTTCGGGTCTGAACTCCTCCGGGCTCGCCCAAGTCTCGGCGTGCCGGCTTATCGCCCATGCATTGATGATCACCTTAGTCCCTTTAGGTATTTCATAGCCATTGATGCTGCATTTCTCTAGAGACTCTCGTGGCAGGAGCAGGGGGACTGGTGCGTGCAGTCTCATGCTCTCCTTCATCACGAGCTTCAAGTACTCGAGCTCGGGAAGGTCGTTCTCGCCGATAGTTTGTCGGCCATTGGCGATCTTTCGTACTTCGTCTTGGGCTTTCTTCATCACATTGGGGTTCTTCATTAACTCTGTCATCGTCCACTCTAGGACTGTCGCAGTGGTCTCAGTTCCAGCCCCAAACATGTCCTACAAAGAGAAAACTACAGGTTGAGAGAGACATAGAGAGAGACACAGAGAGAGATAGAGAGAGAGATCAGTACCAAGATGACGGCTTTAAGGTTGTCCCGAGTGAAAGGGAAATCGAGATCAGCTCGCTTCTGCACTTCCAGCAAAACATCGACGAAGTCCTTATGTTCATCGTTTGAAGGTCTGGTGTAAGGATCAAGGTGGTCCTCTATCACCATCTCCATAAAAGCATCCAATGTCCTGAAAGTCTTCTTCTGGCGTGCCCGAATTCCAGTAAGCACGTCGATCCAGTCCAACGATGGGAATTGATCACCAAGACTGAATCCTCCCAATAGAATCTGTACCTCATTTAGTACCTCATAGAACTTGTCATAGCTCTTGCCGAAGGCGACCCTACCAATTATATTGTTGGTGAGAGAGAGGAAGAGTTGGCTAAGGTTAACGGCACCCTTCGATCTCTCGATCGTTTCCACCATGCGCGCGACTTCCTCCATTCTCACGAACCGGAACGACTCCACTCTCTTGACGCTGAGCAACTCCAGGATACAGATCTTTCTCATATTTCTCCAGTAGGAGCCATAGGGAGAGAAAGCTATGTCAGTACTGTTGTAGAGAATATGCTTCGCAGAGTTGACCTGAGGTCTGCTTGCAAAAGAGAGATCATGGGTTTTCATGACTGCCTTGGCCATGGCAGGAGAAGACACCACAAGGGTTGGGACTTGACCTAGCTGCAAGAACATGAGAGGACCATACTTTAGGGCTAGGTCTCTAAGAGAGCGATGTGCAAGCTTTGATAGTTGGTGCAGGTTGCCTATTAAGGGGAGCTTAGGGGGTCCAGGAGGCAGCTTGGCTTTTGGGGTGGTGCCTTTCTCTCTCTTACTCCGAGTTAGAGAGAGAAACAAGAGTATTGAAGAGAGAGAAAAGAAAATAAATCCTAGGAAGGAAGGCTTCTCCAACCATTGGGGAAGTGATGCCATTTTTGTGGGAGCGGTTGCAGGGATTGCAAGGAGATGGTCCCTTAAATAGAAATATCTTGAGGGCACATGGGTCTTTTACAAAGTTTGGATTGCATGGAGATGGTCCTCTTAAATAGAAATATCTTGAGGGCACATGGGTCTTTTACAAAGATGGATTGCATGGAGAGGGTCCTCTTAAATAGAAATATCGTGAGGGAACATCTGTCTTTTACAAAGATTTTGTGAAGAGTTGTTATCTATTGAAAAGTCGAAGAGTTGTTACCTACCAAAACACGCGCGTTAGATTTTTTTGCGCATTACGACAAAATTGCGATTAAATTTAGGCCGCCAGTTCCTTATTTTCCGTTCCTAGTAAGACAGTTTTTTCCATTTGACATCATTTCTAGTAAGATTTTTTTTTGCATTTCACATTATTTCTAGTAAGACTTTTTATTTTTTTTTGTCATTTAATTTTTTGATTATTTAAGGTCGAAGCTCGTGAAAATTTAATATTAATTGATTGGGATTCCAGGAAACTTTTGATTTTATATATTAAAATAAAACCTAGATTAACATGTTAAAGAGCCCCATTACATACTAATTCCACATGCATGTATTATGCAACACTTACGTGCCCATGAATTATTATTTTGCGGTCCAATATCTTAGGTAAAAAAATACCGACAATATTGTATTTATTTAGTATATAAAGGTCACAATCATCATTGACTGTTAAATGTGAAAACAAATAGCCGAAAGTATCTCACTAATCCAACTAAAAGTTTAAAAAGAAATTCTTGAGCTTTTAGACATAGGTCGAGCTATAGGATTTATAGGTCAAGCTATAGGATTTTGTTGTATTTTTGCTTTGGCAAACTATTACCCTTCAATATAGTCCTTGGAAAGTAAAACTATGTAGAAAGAAGTAGTGGTTTTAGTTCCACATTGAAAAAATCAGAAGTATAAGTGATGCTTATATATGAAAATACTGTTGTGAGAGCCAAGGGGAGAGGAGGTCTATGAGGAGTATTCAACTGTGCAATATGCATGTGCTGCGACACGTGAGTGCACAAGCATTCATCACTTGCTCTCTTTTCGTTGCAATCAATGTCATCACTTGCTTTCTTTTTGATGCGATCAGCGCAAATGATTCTTTAAAGACCATCTAATTTTTGATTCTTTAAAGACCATCTAATTTTTGGACAATCAGACTTAACTGTTTAAGAATTCAAAATCCAAATTGCTTTTTTGAAATAATCATTGTATGTTCTTAAGTGTATCACCAAATTTCACTTGAAGAGATCCTATAAAAAGCTCTTTTGCTAGAGGAAATAAGTATGGGGATTGAATACTGTGAAATCATTTATCTTTGTTGCAAAAAGATCATAATTGCTAGTAGCCATTAGATATCAAAGTGAATGGCTTGGGGAGTGTCGCAAAGTTGAAGATTTTATGACTTCCTTGTATTAAAAGTAGACAGTGTCTCTATATACTTTTCTATAAGTATAATAAACTGTGGGGACAAATTCTACACGTTGTAACCTAAATTAACTCCAAATTGATATTTGATATAACCATTTCGTATCCATTGCCACAACCAAAAGTTAGTTACCAGCCAACACGAACGCCACATAGGCAATGTCTTTTTATTTGGTTAATTCAGCGAGGAAGATGCCGTGTCTCTTTTCTAGATAGATTAAGGAATTAGCTTTTTTGAAACTACAGTGAGGAAGACGTGCCCTATCCCTTTTTTTATATAGCTTTTTAACAAGTCTGAAAATCACAATATGCTAACTAGATACGGTGGTTCACGACCCAACCCAACCCCTATCTAGGCAATGTGTCCTGACTATTCACAACATCCTCGTACCGAGGGGACCATTCCGATGGGTTTGCATGGATGGTCCCCTTAAATAGAATTATCAAGAGCTCAAATAGGTCTTTTGCAAAAATTTTGTTGAAAGTTTGGATCCATTACAAATTTTACATAAGAGTCTTATCTCTAGGCAAGTCCATTAAGACAAAATTACAATGAAATTTAGGTGGCTTAAGGTCCCCTATTTTGCATTTTAGAGCATAATCAGTTACAGACTTTTTCTGGAATGCCCATTTATTTTTTCTGTTATTTAAGTTTAAAGCTCCTGAGCCTTTCAAATAAATTGACAAGGTCTAAGATTCTAGTAAGCTTTTGATTTTATCAAAGAAACTAGATTTAAACGTTAAAGGTTCCCATTAATGCTAATTCCACCGGCACGTATTTCTTGTATTATAAATGGCACCGGCCAACCCTAGCAGAGCTAGGGCGAGGGCCAAAGCCTCTTTGGCTCGATTACGGCAGGGTTAGAGGCAACCAAGCGAGGGTAAGGCTGGCCCAAGTCAGGCTCAGCCCATCGCCAGCCCTACATATTCATTTAGTAAAAAGAGTTCACAGTCACCTTTGATTGTTAGTTGTAAAATCAAATGGCCAAGGGTGTCGCTTAATTGAACTCAAACGTTAAGATTTTTTTGATCTTTTAAGCTATAGGTTTTTGTTGTATTTTTTCTTTGGAAAAATATTGTGAGTTATTAAAAAATAATATCCTTCCAACATTATAGTCCCTTGAAAGTGAAATTATGTATATAGAAGTATGGGGTTGGGGTCTAGTGGTAGCATCACTTATGCCCTACCTAAGGTCTAGGCTTCCATTATTATCTAACGCTTTCAAAAACCACTAACGATTTCAAAAGTAGGTAGGGGTTTTTCATCCCCACTGAATTACCAAACAAAAGAAGAAGAAAAAAAAGAAAAGAAAAGTGTGTTTTAGTCCCAAATTGAAGAACTGAAAAGTATTAGTGATTCTTAAATAAGAGAATACCCTCTTTGGGGTGGCAACAGACCGCGTTGGGTTCGGGTCCAACCAGACCCAAAAAAAAATTATGGGATTGGGACTCAGACCCTACCGTGAAGTTATACGACTTGGACCTGAATCCAACCATACTCGAAAAACGTTTATGGGCTAGGACCCATAAACGACCAAGAAGTTATCGGACCTAGACCCAGCCCCAGATCCAACTGGATCCTCTAAGCATCGCTGTGAATTCTGCCATGTTAGCCGTTGTATTTCCAATAGGTCCGGCGTAGGCGAGAATAATTGTTTCTGTCCAGTCTCGTACTACACCTCCAATCCCTGCATTTCTAAGATTACCAAGGGAGCTACCATAAAAATTTAACTTTAATATTCAATCTGCACTTTAGAAATATCAGATTCAACACCTTTAAACCTCACTGAACTACCTTTACTTATCTCCGTTCTCTAGAAGCAATGCTATCTTCACAAAGGCGAAACGTCTTTGACTTGTCATCTCCCTCGTTTGCACGAATCCACCGTCTCTCCCCTTCTCCTATCTATTCTCACAACCAGGGTTTCGCCCCTTTCTACGGCACGTTTTTTTGAAAAAACTTTCACTTCCAGCCACTGATTCCCCTTTCTTCGTCACTCAAAAGCTTCACATCTCTCTGCTCCGTCATATACACTCTCTCTTCAGAATTACGTCGAGTGCTCTAAAACTCCCCTCATTGATGAGATAGTTTCATCCATTTCAGAGATCTTAGTGCTGCTTTTTTCTCTTGTTTGTGTTTTTTAGTTCAAACATTTTATCGAGACCGTCTATTTTCTAGACAGTCAGATCTAAGTGTTTAACAACTCAAAATCCAAATTACTTTTCAAAAATATTCTTTTGATGTTTGTCCGGCGGTTTGCAAAATTTCACGCAAGAAAATCCTACTATTGAGCTCTTTTGCTCGAGGGAATAAATATACAATATAATGACCATAAAAACATGTTATACTTGCTCTAACTAAAATTAATGAACCAAGAGTTTCCAAAGTTATTGTATGGCTTCCCATAGTTGTTAAAGAGAAAGTCTCTTCTCCTTTCTTTCCCTCTATTTTTCTTCTCTCTTCACTTACTTGTACTTGTAATTCCTTATTATCTTAATGAAATTTTACCATTACCGATCTCAAAAAAAAAAAAAAAAAAAAAAAATCTTAATCCAACATGCCCAGAGGTTTCGAATGGGCCAAGCGTGTGCACATTGAAGAGAATGACATTTCATAAACGTCATTATGACATGCATTTCATATCCATTGCCACCCCAAAAAGGTCACTAGAAGCCAACACGAAATGCCACATAGGCAAGGCTGCCTTCTATTAACAACTCCCCTTACTTTTACTTTTTTTTTTTGAGAAATGATCCTATAGGACCCTCTCCCATCTATGTGTGTAGGACCTCAAAGGATCACCATTAAATTTGGCATGGATCTCTAAAAAAGTCAAGTCCCAAACCCATGTGATAACTTTTCTAGAGATCCATGCCAAATTTGATGATGATCCTTTGGGGTCCTACACAAATGGGTGGGGGAAGATCCTATAAGATCATTACCCTTTCTTTTTTGGCAATATCCAAAACTTTATTAATGAAAGAAAGTTACAACAAGGAATTCTGATGGGTCAACTAAAGTGGTTGGATGGTAAGGACATTGAAAATGTGAAGTAACCCTACATATGTTTAGATTTTTGCTAAGGGTGGCGTTTGAATAGATGTCCCATGCTGTACAAGTAAGGTTATTTCTAAATTTTGTTGAAAGATGTAATTTTGATGTCAAAAACCTTATAATGGCTTGAAAATATATGTTAAATCTTAATTATGAAATTTAAAATTTTAAAAACAATTTAGATCGATAATATCCATAAAGAGTTGAAAGTATTGAAAATCAATGGTCCAATTAATTTATTACAACTACATATTCTTTAGGATGTGAACCTGCACGAGTAAGGTGCACCTAAAAAACCAGTAGAGAAGGTTGTTCTTATGTCAAAAAACCATCAAATCGATCATCTAGACCTCGATATTTATAGACATGAAAAAAAAAGAAAGGATATCTAGTCCTAAAAATAGTTCATTTTCTAAAAACATTATCTGGATCGTTTATTTTTATGATTTTCAACTGTTTATAGATCAGGTTGATGTCACTATTTCTAGAACTTTGAATTTCATAATTGGGAGCAACAATATATTTTCATATCATTGCAAAGCTTTGTGGCACTGAAAGTTTTCGATATGGCTTTGAGGTACACCTTATTTTAATAGGATAAAGTTGACGCCTCATAGGATAACAACATGTAAAGGGGGGATTCCTATTTATTTTTAATACAAAAAGGATTTTCAATTGTTAGATGTAAAATCTGAGTATGCAACAAGGTTGACCATATGACAATGATCTTACCCATTTTCTATGAAAAGGAACTTTACAAGGAAAGTGGGGAAAGAAGATGACAAGTCTTGATGTGACGAGGTTAATTAGTAAAATTGGAATTTAATTAATGGAAGATCATTGTTGGGAATAGGATAAATTGGTGGCCTTATTTTTCTATCAAGTGAGGTATCGCACCTATATTTAAACAAAAAATTTATTCGAAAGTGGACACAAATTTCTATGTACAATTATATAATATATTATTCTTAGAGCGCATATATTATTCTCTTTCGTGAGCATAATTTACTTTTACCACTTGGGAGGATTTTTTTGATACGAAATTTTGGTAACTACTTTAAAATTACTAGATGATTATTCAAAAAAGAACAAAAACTTAAAATTTGAGTTTTCTGACACTTAGATCGCACCATCTAAAAATTAGACGGTTTCTATTTAATCTTGAAACATTATGTTTTTTAAGCACTTAGAGGTGTAATTAGGAAAGTTTCTTATTGAAGTTAATCTATGTGTTAAAGAGGTTATATCCCCAAAAATTGGGTCCTAAAACTAATACTAATTGGGATTTTACCGAAGGGTGTAAATAATTGGTATACCAAAATGGACCTAATCCATCACATTGACCCTCACCATCAGCATCATGTCCCCATCGTTCCTTTTCTAGTTATTTTTGGGTTCAAAGTATACCATTTGCTGCAAACTTTCTTGAACCAAAAGTCATTATTTTGAAAATCGGATGCAGGTCCATCTCACCTACTGGTTTTGACTTCTGAGCTACCTCGATTTTACCCGAGCCAGATATCTATTATATGAAATTATTATTTTTTTAATAGAAAAGAGAAAAATTATAGAAGAAAAATAGTTTGATAGGGCTCCAGCCCAATCAAAATAAGTAAAGCCTTACCTCATCAAAAATTGGTATTCAAGCATTGGAAAACCTTTACATCAATTATCTTGGCTTGAACATTATGGTTGTGAAAATAATTAGAATTTGAAGCCTTAAAAATAGTGTATATTTCAACAAATTGTTTAGACCATCCATCATGCCCTAAAATAAGTATTCAAAGATCTTCAATTTCTATACGATCATTTAAGTTTCAAATTTTATTAGGGAAAATTATAAATACCCCCCAATTTCAACTTTCTACACATCCTATCACAAATATTTTTTTTATTATACCCTAAACCCCAACACTATTTTTTCTTGTATTTACCCTTAGTCAAACAGTCAAAGCATCTTGAAACCAAAATGCCCTTTTTCTCTTTTTCTCTTTTTCTCTTCCCCTCTCTCAAATTACCAAAAAATTACTCTCTCTCTCTCCCACCCGTTCTCTCTCTCTCTCTCTCTCTCCACCCCTTCTCTCTATCTCTCTTTCTCTCTCTACCCTCCCTCACCGTTTCTTTCTCTCTACCCTCCTTCACTCTCTCTATATATCTTTCTCTCTCTACCCTCTTTAATTCTTTCTCTCTCTACCACTCACAAGCCATAATGCGGTTCGGCATGTTTTTGTGTAGGAACAAATTTTTTTTTGTGCCTCGGTACAAAAACACATCGGACTGCATTATAGGCATGTGAAAGTTATTGGAATCCAATGCGTCCGGCACAAAAACGTACTGGACCGTATTATGACATCTGAGTGCTAGAGAGAGAAAGAATGAGAGAGGGTAGAGAGCAAGATAGATAAAGAGAAACGGGTGGAGAGAGAAAGAGAGAGGATAGGTGAGAGAGAGTGTTTTTTTGGTAACATGGGAGAGAGAGTTTGAGAGAGAAATATAAAAAAGCATGTTGAAAAGGGGTAGAGAGATAGATAAAGATGGCATTTTGTTCTCAAGGTGTTTTGACTATTTGACTGGTGAGGTAAATACAAGAAAAAATAATGTAGAGATTTAGGGTATAATAGAAAAATTAATGGGGGGTAGGATGTGTAGAAAGTTGAAATTGAGGGGTATCTATAATTTTTCCATTTTACTATCAGTGTTGGATATTGATTCTAGAGCCATCATGGAGATTTCTATTGTTGAAAGTACTTTCCAGATGATGATTTGAGGTTTTATTTGGTTTGTGTTAGAGCCTAGGCTTGATGGAAACTTCATTTATTCTAGAAACCCCACTTTTACCTTGCATCCTTAAGTTCTAAGCACCCCTCTCTCGCCCATAGCCATAACGTCGTTCATCCTCCTTTCTCCTTTTAGAATTGAGCAAGCTTTGGCTTGGTTGAAATGGGGTTATGATAAGACCTAAAAGTTGAAGATGGCTGGCATGGGTTGATGGTTTAGGGTATCACTAGGGTGTTTCTATGCTCTAGGGTTTTTGCTCACCAATTAGAGTTTTTTTCACCTAACCCTAAAAGGGTAATAAAAAATGCATTTTATAGACTACAAAGTAGTTTAAGGGAGAGAGAGAGAGAGACTTCTTCTCTTTGTGAGTTTCACTTTTGATGGTGTGTGATGGAGGACTCACCTTCTCTCGTTGTGCTCTTTTCTTACTAATTTTATTCTGAGTAATTTCTCTCTAGAAGGTGGCTATATTGCTGGTTGTTGGCTGCTAGTAATTTTCTTCTACGTTAGTTCATATCAAAGATGGGTTCTTATGGGATCGTGGTGAGAGAGAGAGAGAGAGAGAGAGAGAGAGAGAGAGAGAGAGAGAGAGAGAGAGAGAGAGAGAGAGAGAGAGAGAGAGAGAGAGAGAGAGAGAGAGAGAGAGAGAGAGAGAGAGAGAGGAGAGAGAGAGAGAGAGAGACTTCTTCTCTTTGTGAGTTTCTCTTTTGATGGTGTGTGATGGAAGACTCACCTTCCGTCATTGTGCTCTTTTCTTAGTAATTTTATTCTTAGTACTAGAATGTGGTTGTATTGTTGGTTGTTGATTGCTAGTAAATTTCTACTACATTAGTTCATATTAGAGATGGGTTCTTATGGATCGTGGTGTTGTTCGAAGAGCATCATGGCCGAGGGACATGGTCAATGGCTAGGTCCTAGGAACGAGCCTATCTAGGGAGAACGAGAGGTCTGAGACATCAATATTGAAGACTTGAGAAGGTAAGTTGATGAGTTAACCTAGAGCTTGGCATAAAACCTAGCCCCAATACACGATGATGACAGTAGTGAGTCTGAAACTATATTGGAGAACCTGCTATATTGGAGAGTAGTGGTTAGGTGCCTCGATCTCGCCCTCCGGATCTAGATGATCGGGCGGCACACATGTCGGGTTTCGAGGGAAGACCCAGGACATTTATGAGATCGATCTCTCGGGAACCTCTCTCGAGACCAGGGGCAGGTGTTACCAACCGGTTAGAGAGGAATTTTAAAGGTGAGTTCGAGACTTACTCGGGCTGGCTGGCATGGGCGCTCTCTTAGATCACGAAGAAAGCCCCCCAGTGATGAAACTGGTTCGAAATCGCCTCCCTTGAGTAGTATTCTTCTTATTTTCTGCAATTATATATATATATATATATACATATATATATATATATATATATATATATATATATATATATATATATATATATATATATATATATATATATATATATATATATATATATATACATATATATATATATATATATATATATATATATATATATATATATATATATATACATATATATATATATATATATATATGGCAAAAGTTATAAGACTGGTGGGTAGACCTCACACTTGTTCCTCTTTGTTGAACGTACACAAGCAGGCGTATTAAAAAAGAAGAAGGGAAGAAAGACGGGGGAGAGAAGAGTTTGACTGAGCAAGAGGATCTAGTTGGCGAGTAATTGGCCTGACGTGGTAGTAAAACAACCTCGGTACTAAGACCGGCTCACGAGATTACTACTAGACATCATTACCAATACCGACTAGCTAAGCACGATTGTCAGTCCGTCGTGGCAATAAAACGGGCCAAGCAATCTTGGTACAATAATATTACAGCTAGACGACAGGACTTCCATGAGAGGCTAACCTCAATCCCTTTTAGTTGAACGAAAGAATAGCAAAGTGGCGGTTATGGGGGAAAGAATGAAGTAAGAGAAGGGAACAAACAGAGGGGGGGGGGGGGGGGGGGGGGGGGGGGGGGGTGTTGAGAAAAGACAAGAGGATAAAAGAGGGAAGGAAGGAAGATGCAGTCGTCGCTGGACATTGCCGACTGTTTCAGAAGAGAAGAGAGATAAAAGGGAGTCGAGGCTAGACTGCGGCAACTGTCAGAAGAGAAGAAAGGAGGAGAACCAATTGGTGCTAAGCTTGTGCCGGTTGCGACGAGAGAGAAGCAACGGAGAGCGATCGAGCTGGCACTAGGTTTTTCCAACTGTGACAAGAGAGGAGAGAGAAATCCAATCGACGCTAGGGTTCGCCGACTGTTAGAAAAGAGAGTAAAGGGAAATTCAACCAGAACTAGGGCTCATGGATTGTTAGGAAAGAGAGGAGAGAGAAATCCAACCCGTGCTGAGGGTTCTTCGATTATTAGGGAAGAGAGGAGAGACATCCAACTCGTGCTGAGGTTTGCTGACTGTTAGGGAATAGAGGAGAGATAAAACCCCACTTAGAGCTGGGAATGAAAGAATAAGAAGAGAGGGAAAACACCCCACCCGGCACTGGGGATAAAAGAAAAAGAAGAGAGGGAAAACCCCACCCGACACTCAGGATGAAAGAAGAAGAAGAGAGGGAAAACCCCACTCGACGTTGGGGATGAAAGAAGAAGAAGAAAGGGAAAACCTCCACCAGCGCTAGGGATGAAAAAAGAAGAAGAGGGGAGAACCCCACCCGGCGCTGGGGATGAAAGAAGAAAGAACCAACCGGCGTTAGACTTGCACTAGTTGCAATGAGAAGGAGAGAGAGAAATGAGAAAAGCTGAGGAGAGAGAAAATTACCTATTCGAAGGGTACCTACCCTTTTCTTCTCTTTCTCCTCTCTCTCTCTCTCTTTCTACAAGACGTACTTATAGGCTCAAGCAAGAATAAAAAGTTTATTGAATCCTCAAAGAATGAATCGAGAGTCTCCTTTCCTTTTTTTTTTTACAATGACTCATTACCTGTTTATATAGAATTGGGCCCAAACATGGGTGGATGCTCAAAAGTAACCCTAATCAAAGATAATTACGATTTAATTGAATTTAAAGGAATTGTGAAAATGGGTGCAAAAAGACTGTTTTGCCCCTGCCTAACAATGTGTGGAATTCCAGAAAAGTCCCTACTACTGCCCGAGATCTTGCGTGATCTTCCATGGCTGACCTGAGGGTATTCTGATGCCCGTTTTATCAAAAGATTAATTTTTTCTTGTAGTGCTCGATATGACGATCGTTTTGACACCAACTTCGAGCCATGAATTATGTTTTTGAGCCATGATCACGAGACTTGAATCTTAGATGAATCTTGAAACTTCGGATCGATTGTGTGCTTGTTCCTTGATATTTCTTTGTGATTTCTTTATTGAACCACACTAAGAATGCCGTCACGATCACGTTGTAACAAACGCAGCTTGATTTTGTGTCCGGAGATGATTTCGTTGTCTTGAGTTTTTGGCTGAAATCTTGAAATCCGGTAGCCGAGATTTATAGTAGTTTTGGCGCCTTCGTGTGTGAAATCCAACCGTTCATCGTATGCGACGTTCGGGCAAGAGATAGCCTCAGACCTCACACACATAATGCAATTGGGTTCGTGCCGATCGGGTATGCAAGCTTTGTGATCTGGCTTCTCGAACAAGGCATGCTGTTGTTGAATTTTTGAAACTTCCTTCACGAATCAACGATTTTTATTTAACTTTTCTCTTTGCTCGGACGTCATCACGAGAACATACCACATATCGAATTGCTCATCTTGATGAGATGAACACGCTCACCAAATTTGAGAGTGATCTGACTTGGAACGAGTGAGTTATAGGCAAAAAAAGTGACTGCTCATGACTTTAAAAATAGCCAGCTTTAATGGTGTTTTGATGGAGTGAGACCACAAGGGAGTGGGCGGCTCCTCTTGTTTCAATGTTTTTGCTCATATCTTTGTCTTGGAGTGCCCGATTAAGCAGAAACTTGACCTATAGGGGTTTTCAACCGTGCCAGATCTAGTGGTGGTAGTCACACAACTGTTTGGGACACCAAAAATGTAGTTCCAGTTGTAGGGTCCATTTCAGGGTGATAGAGGCCAATTTTTCGAAAACTATTCCTTTGTGTTCACTGGCTTAGACATGTCAGAATGCTACAAAACTTGGTAGGTGGTCTTTTAGAGTGCTGATGAAGATCTTGACCAGTTTTGGGATCATTCCGAGACTGTCAAGAATTTTCACTGTTTTATAAGCTTTATTGACCTGCTTCCTATCAGGGACAAAGATGCTGAAAAAAACGTTCAAACAGTTTGCCCCGCCGAATGTTGTGCTTCAAGAGAAGTGATAAGGACAATCATTTAGAAAGTTTCATTCGGTTTTTACCTTTTTTCTTTCTAGCCACAAGATCACGTGCACGCCGAGGAGATTCACGTAACGGTGTAACTAGGATACTAAGACGTAGGGATGCATTGTTCGTGGGTCCGTCCATGGAGACTTTAGGGGGAGAGAGACAAATTGGTGGCACTGTTTACTGCTACACCGGGTTTGCTTTTGACGATTAGAGTACCACCATGGGTCTCGTCTATCGAGTCCACTAGGGGGCAGGTTCTATTGGCCTATCCCGAAGGTCTGGTTGTGCCGGCTAGGCGAGCTAATGTCTCTGGCAGGTTTTGCCTTGAATTTGTCAATTTCTTTCCTTAGAAGGATGATGACTAGGTTATTTGTTACCTAGCCTCATGGAGACAGGCATGCACATTTCATGCATGGGGAGAAGGTCCTTGGAGAAGGAGACGACATGCACATTTCATGCATGGGGAGAGGGTCCTTGAAGAAGGATAAGGAATGCACATTTCATGCATGGGAAGAGGGTCCTTAAAGAAGGATAAGGCATGCACATTTCATGCATGGAGAGAGGGTCATTGAAGAAGGATAATGGCCGGGCTACGTTGTCACCCAGCCTTGAAGAAGAGATAATGATTGGGCTATGTTTTCACCCAGCCTTGAAGAAGAGATAATGACTGGGCTACGTTGTCACCCAGCCTTGAAGCAAGGATGATCCCTTAAGAAGGGATAATGACTGGGCTACGTTGTCACCTGGCCTTGAAGAAGAATGTCAGCTGAGCTACCTGTTCACCCAGGGCTGAAGAAGGATGTCGACTGATCTACCTGTTCACCCAGGATTGAAGAAGGATGTCGACTGGGCTACCTATTCACCCAGAACTGAAGAAGGATGTCGACTGGGCTACCTATTCACCCAAGACCAAGGACTTAAGAAGGATGTCGACTGGCCTACCTGTTTACCCGGGACTGAAGATAGACGTTGACTGGGATACCAGTTCACCCAGGACTGGAGAAGGACGTCGACTGGGCTACCTGTCCACCCAGGACTGAAGAAGGATGTCGACTGGGTTACCTGTTCACCCAGTACCGAAGAAAGAGGTCGACTGGGCTACCTGTTCACCCAGGACCAAAGAAGGATGCCGAATGGGCTACCTGTTCACCCAGGACTGGAGAAGGACGTCGACTGGGCTACCTGTTCACCCAGGACTAGAGAAGGATGTCGACTAGGCAACCTGTTCACCCAGGACCGAAGAAGGACGTCGACTGGACTACCTATTCACCCAAGATTGGAGAAGGACGTCGACTGGGCTACCTGTTCACCCAGGACTGAAGAAGGATGTCGACTGGGCTACCTGTTCACCCAGGACCGAAGAAGGATGTCTACTGAGCTACCTCTTCACCCAGGACTAAAGAAGGAAGATGAGAAATGATTTTAACGTCTATGCTCTGCTGGACATCTTGATGATGAAGGGAGTGCTGACTAACGCCGTATGTGGAAGTGACTTTTGCATCAGCTGATTTTATTGTTCTGAGCGCCCTTTGTGGGTTTTCATTTAGACTGCGGAAGCGGTATCGTAGAGACGGTTTTTACCAATTTCTTTTCATTTGGGGCTCTTTTACCCATGACCTTTCGGCTATGTCCACTCTCTTTGTGCATTTTTAATGACGATGCCCTTTCGGGTTTTCACTGTGCATGTTTTTTTATTCACAGAACTCTTTTACTCATGGTTTCATGATGATGCCCGCCAGTCATTTTTACTCATGGCGTTCCCTTGTTCGGGCATGCACCATGCCCATTATTCTTTTTCACTCTTTTTTTTTTGTGAAGGCATGTTTTAAGGTCATACCTTCGGGACCTGCGCGAAGTTTATCGTCATGTGACCAGGACGTGCACTATGATTTAAGGTCATATAGCTTGACCATGATGGTGATGAATGGCAGTCTATGAAGGCCATGGAGTGAGTATGGTGGTGGTTTGACTCACTTGGGGAGATGGCTCGAGGCTACCTATGAAGGATGAATAATGTATGAAATATGAGCGGATGTCTTTGGTGACTCACTAACTTACAACGAGTTTGGATGGCGAGATGTTTTGCCATTTGTGAGTGCAGGTGAAACTCATTGGGGAATGATATATGGTGATAAAGTGAATGGACACATTGGGGTGTTATGAAGATGATACGTACACACTAACATGTAGGTTAGGGAAGGCGTGTGTGAAAATGCACCTAAAGGAGTGTGTGCGTATTTGGGGATAAGTTTATGGTCGTACCTCTTGGACCTGTACAAAACAATTTATCATCATGCCAACAGGACATGTACTATAGTTTAAGGTCATACAGCTGGAACATGGTTATGCAATTTAAAGTCATACAACTAGGACTGTACAGTCTAAGGTCATGCAACTAGACCTCCTCTACAGTTTAAGGTCATATAGTTTGGAACATGGGGTTGAGCCTTTTATCGTCATGCGACTAGGACGTGCACTATGGTTCAAGGTCATATAGTTGGATCGTGGTCATACAGTTTAAAGTTATACAACTAGGACTGTACAGTTTAAGGTCGTGCAACTAGACCTCCACTACAGTTTAAGGTAGTATAGTTTGGACCATGGGGCTGAGCAGTTTAGGGTTGTGCAGTATGGACCGTAGCTACAGTTTAAGGTCATATAGTTTGGACCATGGTCATGCAGTTTAAAGTCATACAACTAGGACTGTGCAGTTTAAGGTCATGTAACTAGATCTCCGCTACTATTTAAGGTTGTATAGTTTGAACCATAGAGTTTAGGGTCGTGCGTCTAGACTGTGGCTACAGTTTAAGGTCATACAGTTTGGACCATGGAGTTTAAGGTAATGTATCTAGACCATAGTTACAGTTTAAGGTCATATAATTTGGACCATGGAGTTTAGGGTCGTACATCTAGACCACAGCTACAGTTTAAGGTCATATAGTTTGGACCATAAAATTTAGGGCCGTGCATCTAGACCATAGCTACAGTTTAAGGTCATATAGTTTGGACCATGGATTTTAGGGTCGTGCATCTATACCATAGCTACAGTTTAAGGTCATATAGTTTGGACCATGGAGTTTAGGGTCGTGCATCTAGACCATAGTGTGGGTCGCCACGTACGTGATGCCCCATGGGGAATAGATCTATGGATGGCAATCCGACTCCCTGGGGATAAAATGGTTAAGGCCATATACAAACAGAGGACTCAGATGAAAATGGCGACCTGATGAAGGATGACCAACAGAGGCAGACTTCACTAGGGTTAAAGGGGGTAAGCGTATTCTCTAGGGTGAAAGAAGAGATCCTATGGAGAATTGGCTTATGACGGGTATCCCGACTACATGGGAATAAGGTAGCTTGGTGTGAAGCTGACCCACTAGGGATTGTGGGGATAAACATGACTCCAACTCCACTCGGGATAATGAGCTGTGGTATAGGTGTGACTCCTACTGGGGGATGAGGGGCAGCTCCTGACTCCATTAGAGAGGTTACAATTTGGATGCAACAACTTGGGTGCAAGTCCACTAGGGATGACACATCATGGCTTGGGTGCAACTCCGCTGGGATATTGGTAGGGCGTACACTGCTCCAGCCTGAAGTCGGCGACAATGGGCTGTTTGTAATACAGCTGACGCCAGGTGTAGCGATCATGGTTTCTTGTGAATATCCAACCGGCGCTGAGTTCTCACAACACAACTGACACTGGGTTGTTAAAGATTCAGTTGGCATTGTGAATGACCCATGATATTATCTGAAGCCAATTGACACTGAGTTAACTGATGTTAGGGTTGTTTTTGAAAACACACCCGACGTTAAGTCAACCGATGCTAGGGTTGCTCAATCGAAGCTAGGGTTGTTTTGAAATTCACCCGGCACTGCATCAACTAAAGCTAGGGTTGTTTTTGAAAACCCACCCGTCGCTAAATCAACTGGCGCTGGGGATGGATCGATGAGAGTTACCTTAGCCCTTAGGTCAAAGCCCGACCCGGCTCGTAGTCGCTTGGCTTCCCTTGGATGTAACTGGAATTCCCAATTTGTGAGGGGCATCCAAGGGCAGTGTAGTCTATATAAGGGGGTAAAACCCTGTTCTTCATTTTTCACCAAGGGTAAAAAAACTTAAGCACAAGTTTTCTTTAACCGTGAGGAGAGAGCACTCGGTTGAAGTTCTGGCGAGCAGTGGGACTTGAGCAACAATTTCTACAGGGAAGGTTCTCGTCAATCAGTGGGATTCTGACGGTTTGGCAGGGAAGACCTTCGGCGAGCAAACTTTGCCAAAAAATTGGTGAAGTTTATAGGAAGAGCAACGAGGAAAGGCAAGTTCTCCGGGAATTTTTATGGGAAATAGAAGAGGTTTCGGGTGCATTTTTTCTAGTAGAAGAGGCAGGAAACATCACAATGAGTAGTTTGGCATGTCTTGGGAGTTTTCTAGGAATTTTTAAGAGGTTTCCCGATTCTGTGGTACCTTTTCGACACTATTCGTGGTGTTGCAGAGGTTTTCTGGGAAGTTAGGGGAAGTTTGGAGAAGTTCCTAGTGAGGTTCTAGTATATTATAGGCCAAAAGACGTAGGCGAGGAAGTTTTTTCAGTGAGTTTCTAGCCATGTGGCAGATGTTCGGGCGAAAGTCGAATGGTCACAGGAGGTGGGCCGTACGATTGTAGGAGGTGAACCGCCGTGGGGAAGGCATATAGTTGTTGGAGGTGAACTGTCGTGGGGAAAGCGTACGGTTGCCAGAGGTGAACCGCCACCCTTGGAAATCGTGTAATCATTAAGAGGATACGAAAACTTAAGCTTTGAAAAATGAGGGGTCTCGGGAGGTGATCAGTCGCAACAAGGCCGACGCTAACAGAAGTGAAACTGGTGCTAAGGTAAACGACGCTGATGATTTGGAGCGTTGATACAACCGGCGCCGACCGTCAAGCAAAACAGCCAGCTCTAGGGGTTGGGCACACAACCGGCACTGACCTCTGGAGGGCCCAGCCGGCGCTGGTTTCAGTCGGCATTGATCAGCACGTGTGGCTTATCATGATCAGAGAATGACATTCGGGTGGGTCGGTAAGTCACTTGCGGGGTTTGCAGCTTTTGATGATGAGCTACATGCGACGATGTTCATAGGTCGACAAAGAGTGATGAAGGATGTGGCGTGGGTTGTGGTACCTGTTGCAAACCAAATCCAATAGTACGACAGTGGGGTCCATGTTGTTCTGTGGAAGGGCCTCCACTGTGAACAGGGTGTGCTTTTCATCATAGGCCAGCTCCTTGCCTGGGGAGCCCATATTGTATGTTTGATATACACGTCGAATGGATCGTACGCTGTATGTTTGATATACATGTCAGATGAGGTATCTAACTTGTATGTTTGACATATATGTCGGATGGACTAAGGCTATCTTCTTGGAGTGGCTCTGCTTTGTCTTCTGGCCTGTAACCATCCTCTTACTCATCTGATGAATTTTGCTAACTCTCAAAGTGGTTTCGCTTCTTCTTCATGGGGAGGTCCTTCCTTTCATGGGTTTGCTTCTTCCTCATGAGACAGACATTTGTTTTGGCTTGTAACCGTCCTCTTACTCTCAAATGCAAGAGCAAAAGCATAAGTTTTGGTTTGTAACCGTCCTCTGATCCTCAGACGCAAGAGACTTGTAACCTCCCTAGTAATTGGTTTTTGTAACTTGTAACTCATTTTATTTTATTGCAATAAAAAGAGTTAGCATTTTTGTTTGGACTATCTTGCTTATTTTTGCGTTGAGTCCCTTTCTTTTGAATACACATCACGGATAGTACTTCGTTAGGTGTCGCCCGTTGATAGGGGGCATCGCCTCCTCTCCATCAGGATATCCGTTGGGAGAGACCTTTTGACCGTAAAGGGACCTTCCCACTTAGGCTCAAACTTCCCTTTACGCCGGCCATGCATAACAATAGGCCCCTTGACAGCTAAGACTAGGTCACCACGGGTGAATGAGCGGATCGTGACAGACTTGTCGAAAGCCCTCTTCATTCTCCCTTGGTTGAGTTCAAGGTTCTACTGAGCCTCTAGCCTCTTTCCATCGAGTGCATCCAACAATTTTTGATACTGGAGTTTGACTCTCTCATCTTCGATTATTCCTTGGTGAATAGCTACTCGCAGTGAAGGGATTTGTATTTAGAGAGGTAAAATTGCTTCCCCCCCATAGACCAAGGAATAAGGAGTGGAATCGATACCATTTTGTGCAGTAGTACGATAAGCCCACAGGGCTTCGAGAATCTTCTCATGCCAGTTTTTCCTTGTTTTTTATATCGACTTTCTTAAGACATTGCACAAAGTCTTATTGAAAGCCTCAGCTAATCCATTCGCCCGAGGGTGGTACATAGTCGAGTACCTCCATTCGGAATCGAACTGATTAACTAAGCGATCAATGTGATGACTCCTAAATTGCGGGCCGTTGTCAGATATAATTAGGTTAGGCACTACGAATCGGTATATGATATGATGTCGAACGAAGTAGGCCACCGTCGTCCCAAGAACCTTCTTAAGGGGAACTGCTTCAGCCCACTTAGAGAAGTAATCTTTTGCGGCTAGGATAAAAATATGACCCATTGCGGAAGGAGGGTCAATAGGCCCTACAATGTCCATACCCCATTATGAGAAGGGCCATGACGTAACCGTAGGGTGTAAGGGCTCTGGAGGCTAGTGAACCAGGCTGGAATGTATTTGGCATACTTGACACTTTTTAGTATAGCTTAAGGAATCGGTTATCATGGAAGGCCAATAGTATCCCAACCTGCGTATTCGTTCATAGAGCTTATGACCGGATTGATGTAGTCCACAGATGCCTGAATGGACTTCTTCTAACACCTTACTTGCTTCTTGGATATCTACGCATCTAAGAAGAATCCCGTCAAACGACCGTCTAAGGAGAACATCTCATTCGAGGAGAGTATACTTGGTGGACATTCGTCGTATGCTATTGCGTTTGACACGATCTTCCGGAAGCCTGCCATGTTTTAGGAAACTGGTGATGGGCTCTCTCCAATCTTCTACCTGCTCAATTTCTGTGAACATTGGGACAAAGAATTCTGGTTTCGGATTTTGACCCTTAGCTCCTTGACTATGTACTATTGCTTGTTTAGTTTTGATTACTTCTTTGGCTGATAGAAGTGCGCTGAATGGATAAGGAGGGCACTCGGGGAAGATATTTCTCTCGTCATTCGCATCGACCTTGGTTCTTAGTTCTATGTGTCTCCATTCTGCCACCCAAACAAGCGTGGGCCCTAATGAGGACAGCTGAATTGTCGCGCCATGTTTTGCAAGTGCATCGGCCTGTGAATTTAGCCTCCTAGGGATGTGACTCAAGGATACGTCTTCAAACTGGGCTATATACGATTTTGTAGTATCGTGATAAGGCTTGAGAGTCTCTTTTCTCACATCATAGATCCCTTTGAGCTGTCAGATAACCAACTCAGAGTCGCCATAGATCTTAAGCTGCTCCAAGTCGAGATAGAAGGTTATCTCTAGTCCGATTATAAGGGCCTGATATTCTGCCTCATTAAAAGAACCGGCTTGAGTGAGAGAAATAAAATGGCAATATTCCTCCTTTCGGAGTCAGGAATACTACTCCGGTGCCTCCTCGATTTGATTGGAAAGATCGATGGATGTATAATTCCCACGTATGAACAAGGTAATCACATAATACTTCTTCATCAGGGAGGTCGCTTGATAAAGGAGATTCTTCTAGTATGGGGTGTGCCGCAAGAAAGTCAGCCAAGGCCTTGCCATTGATGGCCTTCTGTGGGACATACATGATATCAAACTCCATCAGCAATAATGCCCACTTAGCAAGGCGTCCCAACAAGCATGGGCATGTCATATGAAATTTTATAGGATCAACTTTTGATATAAGTTTTACTTCATGACCAAGCAAGTAATGACGGAGCTTCTGTACTGTGAAGATCAGGGCTAGACACATCTTTTCTAGTGGGGGATAATTCTTCTCAGCCCCCTGCATACTGCGGCTGAGGTAATACAATGCAGTCTCTTTTCCCTCTTCATTGTTTTGCGCCAACAATGCTCTGAGTGACTCGTCTAAAGCAGCCACATATAGAATGAGGGGCTTTCCCAATACTGGTGTAGAGAGTACTGGAGGGTTGAGTAAATATTGCTTGATGTCGTCAAGGGCTGCCTGACATGCTTCATCCCAGATCAATGGTGTATCTTTCTTTAGCAAGTGTGTAAAGGGTTTACAACGACCTGAGAGGTTTGAGATGAACCTGTGAATGTATATCAGTTGCCCGTGGAGGGAGTGCAGTTCTCGAAGTGAATTCGGTGATGACATTTCTTGGATTGCCTTGATCTTAATTGGCTCAACTTCATTTCCTCGGTGTTTGACGATGACCCCAAGAATTTTCTCGAACGCATAGTAAAAGCGCATTTCAGCGGGTTCTTTTTTAGTTGATGGAGACGCAAGCGCTTGAACACCTTTTCAAGATCTCTCACATGAGCATCATTCTCTTTGGATTTTGCCACCAAGTCATCCACATAACACTCCACCTCTTTGTGCATCATGTCTCGGAAAATGGTCGTCATTGCTCTCTGGTACGTGGCGCCAGCATTCTTTAGTCCAAAGGCATCATTGTGTAACAGAAGACCCCTTTTAAAGTTAAGAATGCTGTGGCCTCTTCATCTTCGGGCGCCATCCTTATCTGATCATAACCGGAGTATCCATCCATGAAGAAAAAGATTTGACAATGAGTTGTGGAGTCGATGAACATCTCGGTGAATGGTAACGGGAAGTCATCCTTGGGATAGGCGGTATTCAAATTGGGAAAGTCAATACACACCTTGATTTGACCTTTTTTCTTCTTGACCGGAAACGACATTTACTAGCTATTTCAGGTACTTAACTTCACGGACGAAACCTGCTTGTCTAAGTTTGGTTGTCTCGGCGTCTATCTGCATTTCGAGGTCAGGCCTGAACCTTCTTGATTTTTGTTTGACAGGTTTGACAGTTGGATCAATGTCGAGACGGTGAACAACGATTTGAGGGTCTAAACCAAGCATCTCATGGTGGAAAGCAAAGACGTTCTGGTTCGTTTTCAAGAAGGCAATGAACTTCTCTTTATTGTCTAGAGACATTCTCGCCGAAATGAAGGTAGGTCTGGGGTCCGCTTCATCTTAAGATTTATTTCTTCGAGTTCGTCAGCTGTGGCCTGACCATCTTCTTCCAATTCTTCTGGAGCCTCTTGTAACTCTTCATCGTTGTTTTCAGGGATCTTTTGATCGACCTCAAATGTAGAGACCCAGGATCCTGACATCTCTGTCTCTGATAGGGGCCCAGAGTGGATTATAATTTATGCATCTTTCCTCATTTGAGGAATGGAAGGGTCTTCCATAAACATGGGTTGTTTCTCGGATTGCAGGAGTTCGTCTTGAAGATCGCAAGGAATTTGGGATTCAACAATTGTAGTGCAAGAAGTATGCCAATGCGAATCACTTGGCCTTTGAGTAGCTATCTGCATTGTTTAGTCCACACGGGTTGGTACTTCACAGACTTGTATCATGTGGCAAGTTTCCTTAGAGTGGAAACTTTGCCTCCTCGACTCTCTCAATCTCTGCTCAAAGTTAGACTCAAGTGGTCATTGGGGTTTCTTTGGCTTCGATTTCTTGCGCTTCTTTGTGGTAGGTGGCTCTGGATTGGCTTTAGTTGCCAAGGCATCAGCAACTGTTTAGAATCCTGCTGCTTGCGCCAGGGTCTTTCTCAATCGTTTCCGTTGTGTCTTTATTATGTTTGATCCCTCAAGTTCTTTATCGAGAGACTCGAAGTCTAGACATATCAAGGTTATACCTTCAAGAGATGAAGAAGAATGAGAAGCATGAGAAGATGGAGGAGTAGGGTTAGAAGGTGGGGGACTTTTAAGGTCGTTCCCCTCATTAGACCGATCTGGGCAGCTTTTTACGTCATCGCTAGAGTTGGACGGTTGCAGGGGATCGTTTAGGTCTTTCCCTTGCTTAGACTGTCGGGGAATGCTTTTAACGTCATCATCCTCATCGGATATTTGCTGAGTGGGAGATGAGATGGGAGCATCTTCTTGACAGGATGAAGAACTAAAAAGGATTGTGTCAGGTATGAAGTCCATCAAGGTTGGCAACGGGGGAAGGGGCCTGAGAAATTCCTGCTCGATTATGGGTTGAGCGGTCTTGTTTCTTCGACGAGCAGCCCTTGGTGTCCGTCTCTTTCTGGTTTTATGAAGTGATGTCTGATTCGTCTTGCTGGGGTGGCAAACCACTGTAGCTTGGCGAACTGCTTCTCGTCTTAAGGACTTGAGTCTGCTTCGGCCATGGTAGGTTATCCATGGCTTAGAATTTGAGGGTTCCGCAGAGTCTGAATCATTGATAGGAAGGTCCTGGTTTGGGGATTAGTTACGGGGAGATTGTAAAATTCTTGACACTCCCGTATCTTCTCTATGAATATATCAAGGAAAGTTGTGCATTTTGACAAATAATGACCTCTTATCTGATGGAATGGGCACCAACGATCTTTGGTCCCCTTAGCAAGGTGGCGGGGTTGACTTGTCTGCTTTAGTGTAGTTATGCCTTCCTGAAGCATTATAATGAAGAAAGCGTGGAGGATACCAGGTATTTCGTCTTCCTCTTGAATGGTTACTGCATTAGAGGCCTCAGCTGCCCTGAAGGCCTTCTTTAAATCTTCAAGCTTTATCTGACCTTTCACAATTAGGGCCTCAATGATATCCTTCAGCGTGTAGTAGTCATCTGTGGGATGATTGATCCTCCGATGGTAGGCACAATACTTCGCCTGAGTGTCAAGGCCACCTTGTTCAAGAAACCTGGTTTCTGGAAGCTGGATCATATTATGTTCCAATAATAATCGGAACAGCGCAGGGACCCATTCCTTCTCGAAGGGATAGACCTTGTTCTTATGCTTGGTGAAATAATCATTCCAATCAAAGTTGGCTGGTGGAGGTACCCGATTGTACGACTGTTACTGCTTCTAGCCTGGGGTATTACCTTCGCCGTGCTTACCTCTTTAGAGAGGTCTGAAGTTTGGGAGGGTGCCTTCTTTGAATCAGTGACCATGACAGCTGCACTAATTACCCCTTTCTGTTGGTTGCCTTGTGTGTTCTTCCGAGAGCCACGATTGCCTCGGTTGTCTGCTGAACTTGTAGATGGTTGTCGTGCTCCACCATGATGGCGTGACAAACTCTCTATGAGAACCGATTTAGAGATCAACTCTGACATGGAGGTTGGATTAGAGGCCTCGACATGTAGAGCGATTTCAGGTCGCATGTTTCGCACGCAAGTTTGGACTGCTTCCTTCTTAGGCATAGGATTAGAGTGGCGGGAAGCCAAGTTTCTCTATCTTGATATGAACTGATCCACGGGCTCATCAGGTTCTTGAGTCAGGATGAGAAATTCGATGGTTTGAACCTCTCTCTCGACCTCATAGAAGCATTGATAGAACAGTTTCTCCATCTCTCCCCTGTATGCACCGAGTTCGGAGGAAGTCGGGCATACCATTGGAATGCCGGGCCATCGAGGGTCACAACGAACTGTCGGAGACGTCTCCCGTCAACCGTTGTTTCCCGACATGCCGCCTGAAAGTGGGCAATATGCTGGTTCGAGGAGGTGGTTCCATTAAATAAGGGAAAATTCCCTTTCTTATACTCTGAGGGTAAAGGGACCTGAGGGGTATGGTCTTTGATAAGGTGTCGCATCCTGTATCCCTGGAATTTGTCTGTTCTTTAGGTTATGGGTGACCATAGCATCAATATCTAACTGAGAGACCAGATGAGGGACAGAATTGTCCTGTGAGGTAGACGGAGGGGGCTGCCGTGGAGGTGCACCTTTAGAGTGATGGGAATTGATCTCATGGTTAGATGACTGGCGTGCAACGTCAATACGATCGATATTTTCCATCATCATGTGTACCATATCCTCAAAGTTGTTCATACGATCCTCCTGCGCATTACTGGGCTCGCTTACGACCATTACGCTGACCATTTCTCTAGGGAGGTCAACGTTAGTGGCAACTGAGGGTTTGTGATCTTGACGGGTCGTACTTGGTAGGTCAGTCAGTAGGGGGTAGCATGCCATGACTGAACTAGACTCCTGTACACGGATCGCTTTTGGACCGGTTCTCGACGGTCTTGGGACTGTGGTTGCTGAGTGACCGGGTATTCTTCTGTGACATTAACCACAACACAGGGCTCATGGAGCTCTTCTTCAAGCTTTATCATCTGAAGATGGTAGAAATAATTCAGGAGAAGAGAGTCGTCAAAATTGGCTGTTTGGATCGCTTTGGTGTCCTTCTTAATCAAAATTTGCAGACCTCTATCACGTTTAGCCTTGAGGCTTTGATGGACCTCACGCCAAAATCGCGATCTAAGTTGCAGCAAATCAGCTCTTTTTTCACAGAAGAGAGCTGTCTCTATCAAGTGTTGCAATGGATGAGGGCTTGGAGTCATCTTGGGTCGGGGAGGATAAAGGAATCAATCTTCCATGAGGTCCATGCCCCGAACTCTCTTATGAGCTCCAGAGACACGACCTAAGTGATTGGGCTAGTTCAAGATGATACTCTTGGAGAACACCTTCGAGTACCAAGGCTGAAGGTGCTTGCTCGATGAAGGAGCAGGCAGGAGCCGGGTTGACTCATGAGGAGGCATGAGTTGAGGGTGAGGGGACGCTTGAGATGACGACGTGTGTGCGCTCTTCGAAGAAGGATCTCGAGGGACCTGGGGGTCCACATGGGCTCGTACAGCTGATCTGGCCTTAAGGGGCCGAGAACTATGAGTAGGTGTTTGTAAGAGAACAGGTGTAGGCCTGCCCCTTACAGGGTGAGCTTGTGTGTGCATAGTAGAAGGACGAGGAGGCCGTCTCCTGTGTACTTGGGTTGGCGTAATAACGGCGTCGCCCCGAGCAGTGAGATGCATATGAGTAGCGTGTGTAGGACCTGGCTTTGAAAGATTCGATCTTGGACGCAGACTCGAAGTAATAGAAGGTTGCGCTGAGGTGTGGCTTGAGTGGGTGACCCACGAGCCTTGTGGTGTGTGTGAGCGGTGAAGACCGTGAGGTTTCCGCCTCTATGTGTTGAGCCCCTAGGGATAGAGACCAACGATGTAGGAATGTTGGGGGATAGCCTTATGGTGACCCACAGGAGCAATGACAACTTTCTTGGCTTTTGCAGAAAGGGATTGGGAAGCCTTCCGGTGTACCTCAGAAATACGACCAGTAAGTGACTTGTCAGTGGCTGGGTGCATGTTGTGCGGGGCAACATAAGTGCCGCCCATGCAAGGCGCCTTGGTGGAGTTTCCACCAGAGCAAAGTGATGGGGAGTGAGGGACCGTCAAGTCCCTTTTCACACCAATCCAGGTTAAGACCTGGGAGCTAGACTGGGGGTCTTTGCTCAAGAGGATGGTCGGGAACGAAGTCGAAGGAACTTGTTCCCTAAGGATACTCTCGAATACTGGGATAAGAAAATCCCCGATCCAGATAAATGGTTTACAGAACCCAGCAGCCATAAGTGAATGTGAAAAGATAATGAAAGCAGAAAGTAAAAGAAGAAACTAGCCGAACAAGAACGATCCGACTAAGGGGTAGTGAGTCCCCAATGGAGTCGCCAAGCTGGTTAGGTGCCTCGATCTAGTAATTAGAGGTACCAACCCTCAGTAATCTTTTCTCTTACCAGTGGAGTTGACCTTTATTATTTTCAATTTGAAAATTCCACCGCACAATTGCATACTACCATAGTTGGTTGTGCTAAAACCTTCAATAATTGAACTAAAGATATTTTAGTCAGACAAGTAAATTACGGGTCCCAGGATCAAGCCCTATTGTCAATGGAAAATAATTGAGTTGAGAGAGATCTTATGCTTAGGGAAGGATAAAGGATTCGTATTTGTTGATAGTTATCAACTATTGAGGATATACATTGACTTTATTGAGACAATAGGCAAATATTGAGGATATATATTGTTTCATATTTCTCATTATTAACAACCAAAAAAGATTTCTCAACTTTTTTTTTAGAGGTTTTGAAATCAAAATTCATGATTTTCTTCATTGTTATGTGTCGAAGTTTAGATTTTCTAAAGAGAGAACGAGAAACAGCTTTCGACCAAACAAGATAATTAAGTTCATTCAAAAGAACAATTGTAAGTTTCATGCTGGAGTTATTTTTTGAATCTGCCGTTATAAAGAGATAACAAGCTGTAGAAGACCCACCTGATCAATAGCAAGGGCAATTAAGAATAGAAGACAACCCAATCAGATCCAACCAAAAATCTCAATGAGAATGACTATTTCGCACTCTAAAAATTGCCAAGGGCATATCAATATCAAGGTGGACTTGAGGGTGCACTAATGGAACTTTTTGCATTCCAAAAAGAAAAAAGTTTGCAAAAACTTTTGCAAAACCTGTTGCAACAAATCTTCTGCCATGACTTGTTCCGATGTAAACGAGACAGTTTGTTCCCTGGTTAATGGTTAATGAGAAGCACAGTATAGTTCGGTTGATATGGCCGGAAGCGAAAACGGAAAATATGTACTGTGATGCTCTATACAGGTCCCGACATTATCAACTTCAGTTTGCAAATCTTTTGCAGCATCAATAACAACGTCCGGTGCAAATTTCCATGAAATTTCCTTTTTGCTCTTGAAAATAATAGTAATGGAAAGAAACGATCGTAGAGAAATTTTTTTTAACACACGTCTTAATACTTGTGCTTTGTTACCATGTAGAATTTGCAATAAAAAAAATCGAGACAAATGAGAGAGAAGAGGAATCAACAAGACATATACGCGGTTCAACAATGATACCTATATTTACAGAGGGTAATCAGTATCTCATGATTAGTCTAACTTACCAGAGATTTATAGAGTTACAACTTTTGTCTTTTAGGAAATAAATCCCATTACAATTGTAATCCCACGAAAGATGTCTCAATAAAGTCAACATATATCCACAATATTTGATAATGGCCAACAGTATCATCCTTTTTCAGAACTCGAGAGAGTGTTTTATCCAACCATAAAAAAATGATGCAAATCAAGAGATAAATAGTTCAAAATTTTTATTTTAGTTTTATTTTAATTTTCATTGGTTGGATATGATCACGTTCAATTATCTAGAGTGAACAACTCAGGGTTGGAAGAAGAAGAATTGGTGAAAAAAATGTGGTCTCAAGAAATTATCGTATTTTTTTAAATTTTCTTTTTAACCAATTCTTAATTTTTTTAGTGGGTTTGATTTAAAGATAATAAGAGTTCTATAATTGTGAAGGAACCTTATTTTTTAAAATAGATAAGAGGAATAGAAATTATATCTTTAAGATGAGTAGGAAGTTATCTTTTTAGGGAAGGAAATAGTACATATTTTGTTAGAAAGGGAATTATTTAGGAAAGAAAAGGTTTAGACATAGTTTTAGAAGGTAATATTAAAGGGATAAACACCTATTGTATTGAGTTGTATCTAGTCCATGGAAAGCGTACTTTAAGGGTCTGTTGGATAGCTGAAAGTAATTTCATGAACGGTAAATTGAAAGTTTCTGAAGAACTGTAAATTAGAAGTTACTTAAGAAGTTCCTGGTTTCTGTGTTTGATAACATCCCTGGGAAGTATAGAAGTTCTCGATTTATGTGTTTGATAACCTCCTGGGAAGTTAACAAGTTTCTAGTTTTTGTGTTTGATAACTTCCTAGGAAGTTAAAAAAGTTCCGGGTATCTGTATTGGATTAGCCTTAAATAGACAATATGTAAAATGTTAAAATTGAGACTTAGATATTATTTATTTATTATTAAT
Source organism: Amborella trichopoda (assembly GCF_054954075.1). Taxonomy (NCBI): domain Eukaryota; kingdom Viridiplantae; phylum Streptophyta; class Magnoliopsida; order Amborellales; family Amborellaceae; genus Amborella; species Amborella trichopoda. Next base: position 44,501,282 of record NC_142341.1, on the reverse strand, counting down.
TGGAGAATATTATTTTTGAGATACAATATCAATTGGATTTTTTATTAATTTGTAAAATATTATTTTTTGGGATATATAGTATCAATTGAAAGTAAAATACGTTGGATTGAGAGAGAGAGAGTTTTATCGATGAGTGAGAGAAGCGTCCTAGAGAGAGATATATTTGTACATCAATTGAAGCAGTTTGTAGACAATGTCAAGCACAACGTCAATTCAATATTATGTACCAAACCACTACTTTTCTAATCGACTGTATCAAAATAGAAATCAATATATTGTCTTAACTATTGTGGGTATACAATTTGTTAAGTCTTTTTACAAATATGAAGTGGAATAGGTGTTTAAATTTCGTAAGTACGTTGTAGATGAATTTCTTCTTAAACCGATTACAAACTCTCTCTCGTTCTCTTGTTATTCCTCACACACACGTGAGAGAAGCGTCCTAGAGAGAGATATATTTGTACATCAATTGAAGCAGTATGTAGACAATGTCAAGCACAACGTCAATTCAATATTATGTACCAAACCACTAGTTTTCTAATCGACTGTATCAAAATAGAAATAAATATATTTTCTTAACTATTGTGGGTATACAATTTGTTGAGTCTTTTTATAAATATGAAGTGGAATAGGTGTTTAAATTTCGTAAGTAGGTTGTAGATGAATTTGTTCTTAAACCGATTACAAACTCTCTCTCGTTCTCTCGTTATTCCTCAGACACACGTGCACACACACATATGCACACTCATATCTATCGGCAACCATGGCAATTGTGGATTTGGTTTCCCGTATTCTATTGGATTGTGCTATAGTAGCTTTAGCTCAATATACAAACACACATGCGCAATTAATGCATCCATATGCAAGTAATAAGAAACCAGCCTATTCAATAATAACACGTAATAGCTTGAACACTACTTAGACATACATTCACCACTGATGCATCCATATCCCAACATAAAAAATATATCTCATTCAACAATAAAACAACGCTGTTGTTTGTCCCACAATGTTCCCAACATTAAAAGCAAAAAAAAGATTTGGACAACAATTAGAACTTTAATGAAAAGAAAGACTAGATGCTTAGGAAGACAGCCTTGAGATGCCGAGATCCCTTGAGGAAGACATCAACACTTATTTCTTCCCCCTTCCACATGGCTTCAATCCGAAACATTCGTGCCAAATATCTTCTCCAATTCGTTGAAGTATATAGGTGAAGACTAGCGTCTAAACTTTGTCATATAAGTAAACTCCTGTAAAAAAAACACACATATGTATTGAATTTGTGTGAACATTGCACCTAAACTTGCAAAACAAATTGCGGTTGAGTACCTTATCAATATACCAAAAAAGCTTTATGAGGTGTATTACTCACCATCAATCCATGCATAATACAGACAATTGCGCAATTATTATTCCCAGAAGACCAACTAAATGGCTCTTTGAACCCTTCAAAATGGATAGTCACATGGACACCTACAGACAAGCCCATGCAAGCGCGCACACACAATCATTAATTGCAGGCCTTTTTAAGATAAAAACATGAATAGTTTGGAAATTTTTTAGTAGTTTGGAAATTATAGGTCTTCCTAATTCTAGAGCCATACCTGTTAAACTCAATGTCTTGGAATATTTTACTTAAAAATGATTTTGTTCTAACTTATACCACATGTAAGTGCGTATCCCAAATTATGACATCAATATCTGAAACATTCAGATGAGCAACAATTCTCACTTGTAGAAGAACAAAGCCATGGTAAAAGACTAGCAAAGTTCAGACTCATCAACAAGTGAACCAACACTTCAAATAACTAGGAGTTTCAGAACCATGCATTCAGAAAAATTCAGGTTGTTTGTTTTCAAATTTTGGCTTATACTTACATTTGCATCAATTCTAATCCAAGAAATAATACAATTAACCACAAAATAATCACCAATAGTATATGGAATTTCACTCGCACATATACAATTAACCATAAATCCAGATTTACAAGCAACAGAAAAATCACGAAATAATCAAGAAACTGAATCAAAATAATCAGTGAACTTTATGTCAAGCACTCCAAACATTCAGTTAACTATGAATTTAGATTTACAACACAGAAAAATCAAGAAATAAAGCATTTGCAGTGCCTTAGAACCCTATTTGCCACAGAAACAACTATTAAACCAAATCAATACAGAGGAAATTACAGAAAAAATTACAGAAAAAATAGTAAAATCAAGAAATAAAGCATTTGCAGTGCCTGAGAACAATGGTGTTTATAAGAAATCAGAAATTAGTAAGAAAAAAAAGAGAAAAAGATGCAAAATCAACAAAGAACTTACTGATTAGGGTCGCGAGGCTGTGAATGCTTGGCGAGAGGAAGCTTTAGCAGATGAGCGGCTGTTTTGCTGCGGAGAGAGCAAGATGATTACAGAGGCGCTGGTGCTTGCTGTCTTTTGCTTAGCGAGATGGCTCGCATTTTTAATGAGCCTCTGTGTTCCAACTTTTACCATTTGGGGGTGCAACCTACCGCACAGCCAAACCCTACACGGCCAAGATGGGAAGGACCTCAGTGGTGAATATGGGAACGAAGAGCAGAGAAGAAGAGGAGCTTTTTTTTAACGTGAGATAGGAAGCTGAACAGTGCCGTGAAGTTTTGATATAAAGTTTTTTTTTTTATTAAACATGAAACTTGAACAGTATGAAGAAGTTCTCGACTTCGAAGAAGGCACATCTTGTTATCAAACACGCACTAAAGAATCGAGAGAGATAGAAACTTATTCTCTTTATGTATTTCTCTTTTAGTGGTACATGGTGGAGGTCTCAGTTTCCCTAGTTGTATTCTTTTCTTCTTGTCGTCCTTTTCAGTCAATTCTTTCTATCTCTAGAATATTTCTGTATTGCTAGTTATTAGCTGCCGGAGATTTTCAATCTACTCAACAAGTCTGCAACAAACTGAACTGGCTTCACAACTTCTTGAACAATGCTGAGTGGGGTTACCTGACAACCTCAACAAATTCAATATAGAATGCAGCCGTCCCTTCAACTGGACCATTGGCATCCGGTCCATGTTGGCTGCATCACGCATATCATTTTCTTGAAATGATATATCCTTGTGCCAGGATGCATGCATCCTTTTCATTTTGGAGCGTTATGGTGTGAAAGGACTTTCACAGGATCTTTCTCTTGAACTCGACAAATTTTGGTTGTTTCTTTCCCAAATTCAACAAACAAGAAGCTATCGTCGTGACATCGATTCTACGTTTGAAGTGTGTTTTCAAATTCTATTATAGCGTCACATTATTTCCGTTTATCTTATATCTACTAATAGTTGCGATGAGGTTCAGATGATAGTGTTAAATGTATCAACTAATAACAAGTGATCCTTATTTGAGCCTGAAATTGATTTAGATTAGACCGATAGAACGAAGTTATATTTTCAACCTTTCACACGGTCACAAGGTAACATGTTAACCTTTCCCACGTAAAGCGCGTATATGCCTTTTTTTTGTGGTTGATTTTTAAATGCAAAATAAGGGCAATTTATACGGTCTAGGTGGGTGAATTACTGACGAGCATTAATCAGACAATTTAAATAGGGAAATTTGTTTCATGTCGGTGGACCATATTTTTACATATACGGTCCAAAAAATGTTAGTTATAATGGATATAAGCAGATGTTTCATTTAAAAATAATGGAAACTAACAATCCAAATTTTTTTTTTTAGAATTATTATTTTTAATTTTTAAAATTTATTTATTTTTTCACATTCATAATCTCCATGTTGGAGATTAATTGTTTTTAAAGATTAAGTCTTAAAAATTCATCTCAAAAATAGATTTATCAAGAAGCCCACATTTCAAGCTTGGCCGTATAGAAACTGAGTAGATTTAAAAAAATACGTTTTGTTTTCTTGGGTGAATAAATAGGGACTTTTTGTTGCAAAACCGCATCAGCAATTTCTCAAAAGCTAAAAGATTTTCTACTTTTGTGGGAGTACACTATCTATTTACTCCTTTGGGTAGAATTTACTCTTGGGATATTTTTTTTATCTCGATGTTTGGAGGGGAGGGGGTGGTCTATAAAATCCGGCAAATGACCTAAAAAAAAAGAAAAAAAAGAAAAAAAAAAGAAGAAGAAGAAAACCCACACTCTCTATGGGCATAAAAAATATATCATTCCAAGATTGCACCAAACTTTCCAATTTTTCGTGAGAAGGATCTAGAGGTTAATGAACTAAAAATATTTTTATTTTCCTCCAAAACTATCGTCTAGTTATACTTAGATAGATTCCAAAGCATCAAATAAAAAACAAAAACTCTCAAATTAATGTTTTACTCGAGGGAGTAAATGCATACTATGCTCCCAAGAGAGCATAGCAAATGTACTATTTCCAAGAAATGGACCACCAACAATCGACAAACACAAATATGTTGGATGAGGTCCTGACTCCTAACTTGTTTTATGCGGCTGCCCTTTTATTGGAGTATTGAATATTTTGATATAAAACTTTAGAAAGCTCGAGTCATTTCGAACCTTTGTAAATATCTCCTATTGTCTCTCGAAGTTATGTCTGTCACCTGTAGTCGTCTCTCTCCGCCTATCACATTAATTGGACTTAGGTTGGTAGTTATGGCTTAGTGGTTGTCTTACTCTCTCTCTCTCTCTCTCTAAATGTACATTGGCAGTTCTCGCAGTGGGCTTTTTTCCAAATAAAAGTCACGTAACTTGTTGTGGGGGTCGTTTGTAAACTATTTGTGTGGCTTATAAATAGTCACAAACGAATACAAGTGAGGTAATTTACGAGGACTAAAGCCATAGTATCTTCAATTTAATATTTTTCTCTCTCTCTTATCTTAATTATGTTTAGTCCTTGTGTTTTATTAAAGTTAATAGTACTATTGTACGGTTCTCATTGACCCCTCACTTACGGAACCAGAAATCCCAATTATCGGATCCCATCCAATATCATGTACATAATTGGCTAACTACAAAGATAAATACAATTATAAATCAAGTACGATAAATAAATAAACAATTAAAAAACACACTGCCACAACACACATTTTACGGGGCTCACCCCATAGAGCAACATCCATGGCCTCCATAAGTTGAAATCTACTATCTCAATAAATATTAATATTTTGGATTACAAGAGATGTACCTCTCTTTAGACATTGGCAAATGACCTAGTTGATCTTCGCTTCTAAACCTGCTCTCCCAACCGATAATACCATCAATCGATCTCATCTTTCCCAACGCTATCTGTTATTTGAAATAGCACATTGAGAGCAACCGAGAGATTTTCTCTCTTGAGAAGTGGAAACTTTACCAATACAAAATCTCATGGAAATACCGCGTCTCTTTAGAAGGCCACTCTCTCTCTTGGAGACCCGTCTCTTTCTTGGAGATCTCTAAAAAAGATCAGCGTTATGTCTCCTTGACTCTCTTACACAGATATCACTTTCTTGTTTTTGAAGAAAAGTCCTTTTTTTTTTTTACACCATAATACTCGTAATGTTTAGAAAAAATGTGGGTATAATTCACTAAACCCAACAATCTCCATCTTGATAAAAAATCACCATAATTGCCTTGACAATCTCCATTGAATAGATTTCTTAATTTTTTCTCACATCCCCCGTTGGGAAATTTTCACAAACACTTCCATAAACCCTTATTACTCCTGAAATATGAGTAGTTCTGACGCCAAATTCAGTTGAGATGTTCTTGAAGACTTTTTCCATAAGACGTTCAATCCCCATAGTCAATATTTTTCCTGCGGTGAAAGTGGTTCACCTTGCAATGCCCAGATCTGCAGTATAAAAGGGTTGACTTCTACAAGGCACATCTTCCTCATTATGTACCCATTTGAGGTGAGATTTAGACTATTAGATTTCCTACTTGAGTCCTCAATTTTCATGCAAAATTTTATGTCCAAAAGACTATGCATCACAAAGTGGCAATCGGCTGAAGGGGAGCATGTTCAAACCGGCAGACAATCTTCATCAATAGCCATAGTAATAACGGATTTCCTAGATTTTCTCTTGTTAAGATTGGGTTAAAACGGAATCGTTTTGACTTCAAATTTAAAATTTATTTAAATATGACCAAAGTCTATCTATTTGAGCACTTTCGGAGGAAATTTAAATTTAAATAAAATTTAAACCCATAACGTCTAACAAACTAACTATCTCATGACATGGGGGACTCAATTACTTGATTTTGTGGATAAGCTTTGCAGTACTCATGCTTATCATTTTGAACTCTCTCTAAAGGACGCGGTTAGCACGCGGCCAAGCCCGCACATGTACAAATTGATGGCTTGGTAATAAATATAGTTTTTAAATATAATTTGATCCTAAGTTTTAGAGAATATATTATCTTTAACATTAAAATCGTGAATGTGAAAAAATAAATAATTTTTGAAAATTAAAAATAATAATTATATTAAAAAAATATTTGGACCATCAGTTACAATTTTTTTTAAATGGACCACCTATTTACATTCCTCTTTAAAATGGATGCTTTTTACATCTGGACTGCATATTGTACAAATGCGGTCCAAACCGCATGAAACAATTGTTCCTCTCTAAAAGGCCTCTCACGCAATGGAGAAAGAACTGATCCCTGGCTGCGAATTTTTTTCTTACACATCTAGAGGGATAAACCCCCATGTATGACTGTCTCTATGATGTGTGGATAAAAAGAGAGAACTACTTGATATCTGAAATTCACTCAAGGCAAGGAGTAGGGAATTTGGGAGCGTCCCTGTCTACAATCAGGTATATGGGGTTATGCGCCCCGCATTGCCACTTTTCTACTCTTCTGTATATTTTTCCATTTTTTGTATCTGTAAATGCCTTGAGGCCCGGATGGAACGTTTTTCAACCTGCATACTTTTTTGGAGTATTTTGTATCATGTATCATAAAATTCAATGGACGAATTTGTTCGTTGAAATGTGTAAGTTATTTCTCATTCTATTGGAGTCCATCTTTTCCTGCACATTTATAATACTATACAAGTAAGCTGTACGTCAAAAACTTAACGTATACTATAAAAGGAAGGTGCACATTAAAAACTCAATAGAAAAGGTTGTTTTAACCCTAAAAAACCTTCCAATTGATCATAGAAAAGGTTGTTTTAACCCTAAAAAGCCTTCCGATTGATCATCTCAACTTGGACTTTTATGAATTTGAAAAAAAAATAGTTTTTAAGTTTTGAAAATATTACATTTTATAGTTCATTATATGGATCGTCTATTTTCAATATTTTCAATTGTTTATAGATTTGCTCCATCTATACTATTTTCAAAGCTTTAAATTTCACAATTAGATGTGAAAGAAAATTTCAAAACCATTATTAATACACAACCTTATGCAAACTCATATCCGTAAGTGTATCGTTACAATTGTATCTAGATACAAGTTCAACAAGCTCCAAATTATTGTTTTAAAATCCAGACCAATGGGGTGGATCGTCCACTTAGATTTGTGTCGGATCAACGATTCTGGATCAATATGGATTTGTTTGAATCAACTATCTAGAAAACTATTAAAAATAAAGAAATAAAAAATAAAATAGGGTGTTTATAGGGATGGCCTATTTGGAAATATTAAAAAATAAAGAAATAAAAAAAATATAATAGGATTTTATGGGGTGACATGGGGATATGGGGATCTAAAAATCATTAGATAAACTTAAAAAAATAAAATAAAAAAATATGAAAAGGGGATTGTTGACCCGAGGGAGATGGGGCCAGTGGTACGGATACCTTCATAGAATTGGCTCAGTCCATACCAATTCTCAACAATTCGGATCGGCTATTTCTTATCCGAATTGGTGGGTTTTAAAACTCCACTCCCAGCTATAAACAACTCAAGAAACGAGCTAATGAAGGTATGAAGACATTGAACATGAAGGGTTTGATTTCATTTTAGGGCCGCATGTGCTGACCCACTGCTCCATCTGTCACCGCTATTTGCAGATAAAAATGTGTTTGTCCCATTTGGGGTAACATGACTGCAATTTCTTGTTCTGTGAAGAGCAACAAACGCGTGTATTACACCTGTTCAGCAATTTGTGACCAAATTGAGAAAATTATGATATGCTTTTATTTTCTCTCCGAAAATTAATATATAGTTTCATGGATGGCGCTTCGGCAGTAGTATTGTTGAGTTTCATAGGGTTACAAATCTTGAGTAACCTATCACTTTTTAAGGGTAGGGCCCTCTCCCTACTGACTCACCTTCAAAAAGAAAAATAAAAAATAAAAAATAAAATAAAATTCGATAGAGAGCTTATCTTAAAATTTTCAAAAACAACCTAAGCTTAATTAGTCAGGGCGTTGCAAACCTCTTAGGCTTAATTCCTAGGAATGGTAGGGCCTCTTCCCACTTACTCACCCAAAACATAAGTCCATTAATAAGCGGAATTTGTGGCATGAGAAATGATGTCGACAAAAGACCTATTCATCCATTATTCTCAGAGGGATGCAAACTAAAAGCGTGGAAAGTCATTTCCTCTCTGACACCGGGCTCGGTTCCTGATGGCAGGCCTGGCTGACCAAGAAATATTTTCGGGCCTAGCCCGGAATGCTTTAATAATAATCAAAATTATTTCATAGGAATAAAGCTTAAAAACGAGCAAATTATTTTATAAGAATCAAATGAAATATACTTTACATCTTTGACGTGTGGGTTATGAGAGAGAGTGGCCTGGAGAGAGACAGGAAGAAACAAAGAAAAAAAAAAGCACATATCTGTTTTTAAAAAAAAAATAAAATTGAGAGATTGGCCTCTAGAGAGGGAAAACAAGAGAAAGAATGCCCATGAAACCATTCTCTTTTATCCACAACACTCATAAATTTATACTTGTAAAAACCAAGTATACTTCATCTTATAATCCAAGCTTGAATCGAAGAAGCCTTATCAATTTCTCTTAGACCCCATAATTTCCTACCTAAAAAGCTCCACATTTGTGGCAAGCTTGCCTGATTTGTTGTTGTACAAAGCTTGAAAATTGGGGATCCCAGTCACAAAGGTCGACATTGTGGACTTGGATTTTGTTAAGGACATAGGTTTCTATGCAGCCAGCCAGCATATTGTAGAAATGTGAGCTTGCCAATAAATTTAGTTTTTAAATATAATTTGATTCTAATTTTTAACAAATATATAATATTTAACATGAAGATCAAGAATATAAAAAAAAATGGAAAATTAAAAATAATAATTATATTAAAAAAAATATTAGAACTGTTAATTACATTTATTTTCAAATGGACCACCTATTTGCATCCATGGGATGGATGTGTGTTCCAGCCCACGTAAAACAAATTTTCTGTTATTAATATTTTATCAAAATTGGTGTTTAGAGAGAGAGAGAGTGTTTGATGGGGGTGATTGAAAGTAAGGAGAAGGGGCGTCAGAGAGCGAAAGGTGTTGGATTCTTCGTGAATAAGACGTCATTTGTTGGGTTTCTCTTCAAAAGAAGAGTAAAGACTTGGACATAAATGTTTTTTTGAGATTTTGGGGAATTAGAGAGAAAGAGAGGGAGAGAGACAGAAAATAAATTTTGTTGGATTGAAAAAGCACAGCTCAAGGTGCATGGCTTTGGCGTTTTCGCATATTTTCAAGGTATTTGGTATCGGAGGAAGCCTCACCATTTTAGATTTCAGGATTTTAGAGAAGGATTTAGGGGTTTTAAAGATATAGAATTTTTCGTGTAGGAAGAAAAATCGAAGTTTGGAAAAAATGAAACGGAAAAGGATATTCTAAAAAATTACAAGAGCAAAATACTAGGATTTATGTGGTTCGGCAAATTGCTTACATCCACAAGACAACAAAATTTTCATCCACTAATAAAAAAACATCATACAAGTGTGAAAAATATATGGCTTTACAAGCTATCACAAGCCCTAAAATAGGATTTTCTTTGTTTAGAACAACCACCCAAGAGGCTATAAGAACTCACCCTCTTCCTCTATTTTTGTTTGCATGCATACTCTCTTTCTTTTCCGCTTATTTTATAAAGAGAAAATGGCAAAAGAGTAATCCACATGATAGCTTCTCTCCCCCTATCCTTTTAGAGTAAAAGATGACTTTTCTAACTCCCCATAGGCATCACATGATCTTTCCTTAGCCTAAAAGATTTCATATCCCTAATAATATGAAGCATTGTAATCATGTAAATCCTTTTTAAAAATTATAGCTTAACTGTCAGCATTCTCCCATTTAAAAACATACTTTCATTCTAATTAGTCTACTCCAAAAAATGACTGTTAACCAATTACTAATCATCAAGTAGCCACAAGCTCCAAGAAAGTTATGTACCAAGTAAACTTCCTTTTCCCAAAGGTCTTAGTCAACATATATATTGGATTGTCATTAGTATGATTTTTTTGTAATAAAATTCTTGTATCTTCCACTACATCAACAACAAAGTGATATTTAGTTTCAAATTTTATTGTGATATTTAGTTTCAAATTGTTGGTGTTGAAAATTGATTTTAGATCCATTATAGATATTTCTCTTTTCAAAATTGCTTTCCGGACCAGTAATTGAGGTGAGGCTTTATTTTATTTTCATAAAGCCTAGGCCTTATAGAAACTTCATCCATTTTTCTTTTGAGAGAAAAAGTATTTTAAAATTTTGGAGAGAGATATTACTTAAAATGTTTTAGAGAGAAACTATCTCAAAAATTTTAGAGAGATAAACTATCTTAAATTTTAAATTTTAGAGCGGGAAAGTATCTTAAATTTTTAGAGAGAAACTATATCAAATTTTAGAGAGAGAAACTACTTCAAATTTTTAGAGACAGTAACTATCTCAAAAACTTTTGAGAGAGAAATTATCAACTATCTAAAATTTCAAATTTTTAGACAGAGACTCTCTCAAAACTTTTAGAGCAAATGACTCCATTAAATTTTAATTTTTTTAGAGAGAAATTAGCTCAAATTATTATTTTTTGTCAAAATCATTCAGCCTTTATTGATAATACATAACGTAACATTACAATTACAATGTTAGTGAGTCACTAATTATCAGCTGAGAACTATTAACTCCATGCTTCGCTAAAAAACCAGCAACGTGGTTGCCCTCCCTATACACATGATGAAAATCAACCCTCAAAGCCGATAAAACATCCATGATTTTCAACCGTATCGATCTAAGATACCAGGGAGGCCTCCAAATTATCCTGCATCAATTTAGCACCTTGAGAGATTCCCATTTCCACATTACACCAAACTCCATTAAACCTATCCTTCAAGACCTTTAAACAGCACAATTGGGCAAACAACACCACCTTATTAGCTATGGCATAACCACACGGACCAAAATAGCAGCAAATAATCACACCATCAGCATCTCTAAAAATAACACCGACACCGGCTGCCCCAGGATTTCTAATGGAACTCCCATCAAAATTTAATTTGATACATCTACTAGCTGGTGGAATCCATCTCCCCATGTGTGTCGCCGTTGATGAGGTCTGCCACATAACATTCAGAAAATTCACCACAATATCCACTTTTGGTACTCCACCTTTTAAAAAGAGAAATTATCTATGTGTTGTCTCTCTGAATTCTTGTTTCTAATTGTGTTTGGCAAACATGAGAAAAAGCATGCTTATGTATTCTTTTCTTTACATATTCTTTTTCGGTAAATTATTTGCATATGTGAATATTTTTCATGTAAATATTTTGCTTTCAAACTTTCTCCCGTACCAAGCGACCCTTAATAGCAAACTACGTTATACAAAAAGATGATCCAAACATGAGATTTACATAATTTGATAATCATTTGAAGCCATTCAAATAAGTCCTACTTGAGTAACCATGTTTGAACATAACAAATATTTGATATAATAAGATTTTAATTTCAAATCTAGATTTGTTATCCCATGGAGCCAAACGAAAACACCTCAACAGTCTATTGCTTGTGTAGTTTAAAGTTTTTAACCCAAGTGCTACATAGGAAACGGGCTGAGGTCGTGGTGGTAGCATCCCCACACCCAATTACCGCGTCGTGGTTTCCATTCTTACTGCTGACATCCTCAATTAACACCTTCAAAATGTAACTCCATTCGTAATACTGACACCCCCAATTAACACCTTTAAAATGTAACTACTCAATCTATTGAAAAAACAAGTAGAAGCCTGTCTTCCCCACTAAATTAACCAAAAAAAACCCCAAGTGCTGAATCTTTCACACGTTGATTAGAAGAACAAGTGTAACCTAGGTCTTTTTGCATGTATGAAGGTGTCGACTTCTTTTGTTTCACTTTCATCCGGTTGAAAAGAGAAAAATCCGTGGTAATTAATAGTTAATACAGCTGTAGAGATATATATAGACAGAGAGTTACCTCTTCGCAACCCAGTATTAATATATATGGAAAGACAAGAGGAGAGATCGCTTTGAAAGATTTTCTCAAGGAAATTTACTTGGGGATTGGGTAATTTTACCGAAATTACCCATTGATATGTAAGTTTCACGTTCTTTAGGTGCACTGATTTTTTAGTTTTTAAAATTTATCTGTCTGATTTTCAAATATGGGATTATTGGTTATTTTAGGATAACAGTGTGATCAGCTTTGTTTCATGAAGAGAAATGTTGGGCAGTTAAGAAACAACCTATTTATGGAATGAATGTAGCTTAGATGAGAATGTTGAGATGGATGAATGATAAGACAAGAAGGGATAATGATCAGAATAAATTCGCTTGAGATAACTTAGGTGTGACTCTAAAAGGTGATCAGATGAAAGAAACTAGATTTTGGTAGGTTGGCAATAAGGTGAAAGAAAGTAGATTTAGGTGGGTTGGTTATTATGTAGTACAGACTCAGCAGAACACCTGTTAGGATGTGTTAATTAGTTCAAGTGAAGGGCTAAAAAAGGGCAAGGAAAAAGCTTGAAAGGACATGATTGAAAATAATGAAAAAAAATATGGGGACTTATGACTTCACTAGAGTATGATCCTTTATAAAGCAAAATGGTGGATCTGGATTCGTGTAGCTGATCCCAAATAGTTGGAAAAGACTCTGATGACGATGATAGGTTGTTTATTATTTTATTACTTTGTTTTTCTAATTTTCATCGAGTAGTCTGATATCAAAAAAAATTAAACCATCTTATTTATAGGGCGATTTGACATTTCAAACATCAAATTAACCTAAACTCTTGCTACACTATACTATATAGAAAACGTTTATATGAGGGCGATGCTCTACATAATCAAATTAAGACGCACATCAAAAATTCACTAGAAGAGGTAGTTTCAATGCCTAAAAATCCTCAAATTAATCATCTCAATATCGAGATGTCTGGGCAGAAAAAAAAAAAAAGATTTCAAATCTTGAAAATAATGCATCTTGTAATGTATTTTTGGACCGTTAATTTTCAAGATTTTCAATTGTTCATAGATCTGCTCAATATGTGCTATTTTTTACGCTTAAAATATTTTAATTAACCATGAAATTGTTTTTTTTCTTCAGGTTTTCACAAAAATATCAAATATTGAAATATTTTTTGATACTATTTAAAAACACGCCCAACTTTGATGGTTTAGAGCCTCGGACCTAGGTGCGATGAAACACCAAATTATATAAACACAAAAATATAGCGTCGATACCCTTTGCATTATTGCTCTATTATTTATAGTTTACAATATTTTTGAACAAGCTTTCATACGTAGGAAAGCTTACAATATTTTTGAACAAGCTTACAATATTTTTGAACAAGCTTTCGTAATTTACAATATTTTTGAAGAGGCTTTCATACTAGTCCCCATGCTGAATATTACGTGTACATTTGAAGAACAAGCGTTGCCAGGCCTTTTGCCTGCGTAGGAAAGGTGTCGACTTCTTGACAAGTAAATTTAACGCGTGTCAAGAAGCGAATATTTTTAACGTTAAAATAAAATAAAATAAAATAAAATAAAATAAACAAATCTAACGCTTCGTATTTCACTCTTTTAACTGTTGAAAGAGAAAATTTTGTGCAAGGTGGTCACTCTTTTCTGGTTGAAAATGAAATTTGTGGGGATGACAAGCACCTATATGTTTTTTGTATCATTAGTGGTATTTAAATTCTTTAGATAAGAATGAAAGCCTAGATTTTTGTTGGAATACAAGTGATATTACCACTACAACCCCAACCCCCATCTCATTCTCAAAATCATACGTTTTTTTGCGTAAGTCAGTGGGGGAGAAGGCTCCCTACCCAGTTTCTATTAATAAGATTGAAAAAATTACATCATACTAATATACAACCTTAGAATAGGGAAGTTGCACCACATCATGAAGTATAGGTAGGTGTAGAAAGTCTGGAGGCCTCGAGCCCAAATGATAGCCTGCGAAAAATGTAACCTTTTTAAGTGGCGCATCGGCCACCATATTGGCCTCACGAAAAACATGGTAAATGGATCATGGAAAGTTCTCAAGTCTGAACTTGCAGTTAACAACTTTAGTGCGAAATACTCACGGATATTTACAGCTGCCTTGTATAACCTGAACCAACAACGAGGAATCATTTTCAATTTGGAAGGGGAAACAATTCGTCTGAATAACTAAATCAATACCTACTTCTACTTGAAGATGTTTAAGTGGCAGTTTGTATGCAACAGTTTGTCATACACTAGTTTTTGAAGATGTTTAAGTGGCAGTTTGTATGCAAAAGTTTGTCATACACTAGTTTTATACGGTATATGGAAGACAACTAAGACAATCCCTTGCTATAAGTAAGACAATCCTCTGCTGATGTTGACTCCACTCGTCTCATTATGGAGGACCTAGGCTCTTTTAAAGCATAATAACATATTAGAATTCGTGTAGCCAATTGAAGTTAGTTGAAAAAAAACTCTGTCAATGATGACGATGAGGAATTGCACTTGAGAGGCTAATAGTTGATGTCAAATGATATTACATTTCAAGTTCCATTCTTACTACTAAATATCTTAAAAAAAGAAGAAGAAAATAAGATAAAAATTGATCTAAACCCCTTTTGAAGGTCTTATTTTCAGCCTAGGCAATAAAAGTATTTTATAAATGTGCCTAAATTTATGGCACATCTACTTGTCATACTACTTTTCAAGGATAAAATTTCAGTACTATGTTTATTGGTATACTGTTGCCAATGGCGCAGTTTTACAGATGGTAAAAAAAAAAAAAAAAAAAAAAAAAAAAAAAAAAAAAAAAAAAAAAAAAAAAAGGAAGGCCTTCGTAAATATTATTGTAAACTTGGTCATTTTACAAAGTATCATGACTATTTAGAAGAGCTTATCTTGATGACTAAACAGGCAGGTAAAGATAAAGTTCAATTATAACCAAGTAATTGGCCAGAAAGGCAACTAAAGATAAACTTCCGCTATATCCATGCAGATGTCCAAATGACTTCTGGACGGTCCGTCAACAAAATTGACGACAGACAGTTCTTTTGGAGCACATAGACCTAGTGCTGCGATACACGGCCACATACACCCGTGCTTGCACACATGAATAAAACAACCCACATATTTTGCAATTAAAATTTTTTTATTATATTTTTACGACTTAAATGTATACTATTGATTTTGAATTCCGAAAAAAAAAACAAGATTCGTGTAGCCCACCTCAAGTAATCGGAATAAAGATTGGATGATGATGCTTTAACTAAGCTTTTATTATATTTTTACAGTTCAAGCGTCTAATGATAGTGATTTTGAACTCAAGCAAACGGAAAAACTAAGATTCATGAAACCAACCCCGAATTATAAGAACAAAAGTTTGGATGATGATAATAATGAACTCAGTCGAGTTGGTGGTGAGGAATAGCAACTAGAGAGAGGGGAACTTTTCTGTGCATGGTGAGCCCAAATTCCTCCGCCATGTCAATGTCATTCGGGCACATCCCACGAGGCAATTCCCAGTCAAAACGTAGCAAAAGATTGGCGAGAGCAAGCTCGAAAGAGGCCACACCAAAAGCTATGCCAGGACACCCTCTCCTACCTGCCCCAAAAGGAATCAACTCGAAATCTTGACCCTTATAATCTATGGAAGACTCGATAAACCTTTCGGGTCTGAACTCCTCCGGGTTCACCCAAGCCTCCTCTTGCCGGCCTATGGCCCATGCGTTGATGATCACCTTAGTTCCCTTTGGGATTTCATAGCCATTGATGCTGCATTTCTCTAGAGACTCTCGTGGCAGGAGCAAGGGGACTGGTGCGTGCAGTCTCATGCTCTCCTTCATCACGAGCTTCAAGTACTCAAGCTCGCAAAGGTCGTTATCGCAGAGATATTGTCGGCCATTGGCGACCTTTCGCCCTTCGTTTTGGGCTTTCTTCATCACATTGGGGTTCTTCATTAACTCTGTCATTGTCCACTCTAGGACTGTCGCACTGGTCTCAGTTCCAGCTGCAAACATGTCCTACAAAGAGAAAACTGTAAGTTGAGAAAGATAGAGTAGGGGTGAGAGCGGTTTGGATAGGGGCCGGATCCAATCAGATTAGGACCTGTGTCCAAACACGATCTCGGATCTAGAATTGAATAATATGCATCAGATCTAGATCTGGATCAGGATTACTCTTTATATATGTTGTTTTTAAAATAAATTATATATGTAAATTACAATTTATAATCTAAAAAAATGGCTTATAGTAGGATCAGATCCATCTTTTCTCAAATCCGATCTGAATTTTAATTTGGACCTGAATTTTGGGTCCGGATTCGGATTTAAAATCCAAATTTTGGATCCATACCCGGATCTGAATAGGATCCAAAATAGGAGTTTCAGATCCGGATCAGTCCCCTACAAAAACGAAAGATAAGGTACCCATACCCGGATCTGAATAGGATCCAAAATCGGAGTTTCAGATCGAGATCAGTCCCCTACAAAAGCAAGAGATAAGGTACCAAGATGACCGCTTTAAGGTTGTCCCGAGTGAAAGGGAAATCCAGTTCAGCTTGCTTCTGCACTTCGAGCAAAACATCAACGAAGTCCTTGAATTCCGGGTTTGAAGCTCGAGTACGAGGATGAAGGTGGTCCTCTATCACGAGGTCGATGAAAGCATTCAATTCCCTAAAATTCTTCTTCTGGCGTGCCTGAATTCCGGTAAGCACATCGATCCAGTCCATAGATGGGAATAGATCACCAAGGCTGAATCCTCCCAATAGAATCTGTAGCTCATTTAGCAACACATAGAACTTGTCATAGCTCCGTCCAAAGGCGATCCTACCAGTAATATTGTTGGTGAGAGAAAGGAAGAGGTGGCTAAGGTTCACGGTACCCTTCGACGTCTCGATCGTTTCCATCAGGCGCACAACTTCCTCCTCTCTCACGAACCGGAACGACTCCACTCTCTTGATGCTGAGCAACTCCAGGATACAGATCTTTCTCATATTTCTCCAGTATGAGCCATAGGGAGAGAAAGCTATGTCACTACTGTTGTAGAGCAGATTCTTGGTCGAGGTGAGATGAGGTCTGCTCGCAAAAGAGAGATCATGGGTTTTCATGACTGCCTTGGCCATGGCAGGAGAAGACACCACAAGGGTTGGGACTTGACCTAGCTGCAAGAACATGAGAGGACCATACTTTAGGGCTAGGTCTCTCAGAGAGCGATGCGCAAGCTTTGATAGTTGGTGGAGGTTGCCTATTAAGGGGAGCTTAGGGGGGCCAGGAGGCAGCTTTGCTTCTGCGGTGGTGCCTTTCTCTCTCTTACTACGAGTTAGAGAGAGAAACAAAAGAATTGAAGAGAGAGAAAAGAGAAGAAATCCGAGGAAAGAAGTTGGTGTTGCCTTCTCCAACCACTGGGGAACTGATGCCATTTTGGTGGGAGTACTTGCAGGGATTGCATAGATGGTCCCTTAAATAGAAATATCACAAGGGCACATGGGTATTTGACAAAAGGTACGGTTTGTTTGGAGCCGAGGCTTCAAATAGTGCCAAAGAAATGTAGTTTCAATATTTGAAATTTTTATAAATAGTATATATATATATATTAGTTATAAAATTTAAATATGCAAAAACAGTGTAGATAAAGTAGATCTATAAAAATCTGAAAATATTGAAAATTCACAATAAAAAAATGTGTTACATGGCACATTATTTTCAAAACATGAAATCTATATTTTCTCTCATGTAGATATATCTTAATGTTGAAATGATTAATTTGATGATATTTGAGCATCAAAACCATAAATGTTTTGAGGTGGGTTTTAATTTGATTGTTTAAAACCTCGGATCTGTATAAAATTTTTCCTTAACCAAAATTTTGTGTATGGCTGTTGTCAAGTACAAATTCTCTCTTAAGGCGTTGTTAGGTTTCCTGAAGATGCTGTGTTGTGCATTAAGACAAAATTGCCATCAAATTTAGATGCGATAAATTTCTTAGTTTCCGTTTCGTGTTCTAGCAAGACTCTTTTTTTCCTTGGGATTGTATACATCGAACTACGGTATTTCACATAGTTCTCTAGCAAGACTCTTTTTATCTTTGGGATTGTATACATCCAACTTCGGTATTTCACATAGTTAAAAGAAATTGTTTTTTAAACTGGTCAATGAAATAAATACAATCACCTAATTTCAATCAAGATTAATTGTGACCATCTTGTACCAAGATAGATAATCTTATTATATTTTTTCTATTTTTTGTTGAATATTATTTATTTTTGTTGTTATTTAATATTAAAGCCCGTGAACCTTTAATATTAATTAATGAGTTTTAAGACTCCCAAAAAATTCTAATAAATAAATAAAAGGGAAAATATCCCCGTATTCCCTATTTTTAAGTATTATTTCTTGATAAACCCAAAGTTTTAAAAGATATTTTCTAATCCCCTGGTCACTTTAAACTTATATTTTAATCTAACCAAATGTGAGAAAGACATGCTATTTCTAAACCCAATCATTTCTCTCTCTTCCTACGTCTCTCTCACTCTCTCTCTCTCCTCCCATGTTTTTCCAAACACCTCTCTTTCTCCTCTTGATAACCTCTCACCTCCATGAAGCCCTTCTCTCTCTCTGGAAGTTTGGGAAGATGGTTTTTAGAAAATACATCTTTTTAAATTTGTTTGGCCTAAAAATACAAGTTTAAATTAGCTCAGGGAGTTAGAAGAAATAAAATCTACAATTTTAATGCCCCAAGATATCTTTTAAAACTTTGGATCTATTGTGAAATATTAAAAATAGAGGGTATGAAGATATTTTCCCTAAAAAAAAAACTTGATTTGAATGTTGAAGTTCCCCATTACATACTAATTCCACAACCAATTTTCCGCTTCACTCACATGCCGATTAATTATTATTTTGTGGTCCAATATCATCAGGAAAAGAAGTCAATAATACTATATTCATTTAGTATATAAAGTGTCGGGTTCTTGAAAACCCCTAGCTTGATGAGCTAGCAATCCCAAATACCGGGATCCCACCCAAGATCATATACATGATTGGCTAAATGTAAAGTAAATGAATACAACTATAAATTGAGTACAAGAAATAAAGTAAACATAAAAAAGTACACCACAAAAACACACAATTTACGTGGTTCATCCTATAGGACTACATTCATGGCCTCGACAAATAGAAATTCACTATCTCAATGACGATTACAGTTTTCGGTTACAAGAGATGTACCTCTCTCTAAACATCGATAAAACCATCACCGATCTTTCCTTCTAAACTCGCTCTCTCGACCAAGTAACACTGTCGATCAACATCTTCTTTCTCACCACAATACCATAACCGGAAAGATAACCTCGAGAGCATCCGAGAGATTTTCTCTCTCTAAAAATGGAAGCCTTACCAACCTAAAATGCATGGGAATACCACCACTCTCTAGGAGTCCATGTCTCTCTCTTGGAGAACAATCTTCATATTAGAGATCCATTCCCATAACTCCTAAAGGGGTGACCCTCAAAAGGATGGTATTATGTCTTTTTTAATTCTCTTTTATAGAGATCACTTTGAACTTCTTTCTTGCTCCCCAAGAAACCCTTTCTTTTTTTTACCATAATACCCTTAATATTTTAATGAAAACATAGGAATTGTGATTTTGACTATCACCAAACCTAACAATCTCCACCTTGATAGAAAATCATCATAAGTGCCTTGGTGACCTTCATCAGATAGATTTCTTGATTTCTTCACACATGCCTTAATTGTAAAATTTTTACGAATACTTTGCCTCCATATTTCTCCACCACAAGCCATGTATCCATCAAACTCCATCATTCATCTTTTTCTTAATGCAAGCCTTAGCCATGTACACACCTTGTGCTCTGATACCAATTTTAGGGTTCTCGAGAACCCCTAGCTTGTGGAACCAAGAATCCCAAATATCAGGATCCCACCCAAAATCGTGTATATGATTGGCTAAATGAGAAGTAGATGAATACAATTATAAATTGAGTACATGAAATAAAGCAAATATAAAAAAGTGTACCACAACAACACATAATTTACGTGGTTCACCCCGTAGAGCTACATACACGGCATTGGCAAGTAGAAATCCACTATCTCAATGAAGATTACAATTTTGGATTACCAGTGATATACCTCTCTCTAAACATCGGTAAAAGACTATCATCGATCTTCCCTTTTAAATCCACTCTCTTGACAGAGCAACATCATCGATTAATATCCTCTTTCACACCGCAATACCTCTCTCTAGAAGTAAAAGCTTTACCAATCCAAAACTCATGGGAATACCGCATCTCTCTCGAAGGCTATGTTTCTCTCTTGAAGACCCATCTCCATATTGGAGATCCATTCCTTTAACTCCCAAAAAGGGTGACCCTCAAAAGGATGGTATTATGTCTTCTTTGATTATTTTTTATAAAGGTCACTTTGAACTTCTTTTTTGCTCTCTAAGTAACTTTTTTATCTTTTACTATAATAGCCTTAAACTTTTAATGAAAAACATAAGTATGGTGATTTTGACTATCAACAAACCTAACAAAGTTCACAATTGCTCTTGATTGTTAGACGCTAAAGGTATCTCAATAATACAGCTCAAAGTTAATAAAGAAATACTCGAGCTTTTAGACATACTTCAAGCTATAGTATGTTGTTGTATGTTGGCTTTGGAAAAAATATTATGCGTTATTTAAAATAATATCCTTTCAAAATATAGTATTCAGAAAGTGAAACTGTGTAGAAAGAAGTAGGGGGTTTTCGTCCCATATTAAAGAAGTGAACACTATAAGTGATGTTTATATATATATATATATATATATATATATATATATATATATATATATATATATATATATATATATATATATATATATATAGGAAATTATTAATATTTGCCCACTAGCTCATATGAA